>NC_037677.1:124984043-125264261 GCF_003255815.1 Theropithecus gelada | reverse complement strand
CAAAAAAAAAAAAAAAAAAAAAAAAAAAAAAAAAGAAAGTGTTGCGGTAAAAAAGAAGACAATATTTATCTATTGGATCCTATCCTAGGTCAATCAGGATGTGTCCCCTGGCATGCTAATTCCTTCACACTTACTGCTGGGCATTTGCATTGGAAAAGGTAGGAGAGATTCTGCAGGTGCCCCCTGCAATGGCAGCAAAAAGTCGGAGGCACCGCAGCCACTGAGGACGGGGCTATCAGGTACACCTGCCACAGTTGGGTGTGTCAGCAATGGCTGCAATGAGCAGGTGGAACAAGAGGGCAGGAGTTGGGAAAAAAGCAGAACCCAACTCATCACACAGGCATGTCGCCGTAGCTCAGGGCTCGGAAGTAAAACACCTCATGGAAGATGACTTGTCAATCATAATCACAAGAGTGTAAGTCCGGTGTTGTGAATAAACCAACACTTGACAAACAAGAGACCGTAGAGCTAACTGGAAAGGATCTTAAAGTAACTCAGCCATGAAAGCCCCCACAAGATTAAAGATAGACTCATTATGTACAAAACAGTAACAAGTGGTTATGTTAAAAGATGAGGTGCTTATACAACAAGAAGACGTAGTTACAACAATGAAAACAACTAGAAATTGTGAAAATAATATAGTTATAAAAAACTCAATAGATGACTACATAGTTCATGAATCCCTGATGAAAAACAACTAATTAACTAAAAAACAGAACTGAGAAAATGACATGAACTGCAGCAGAGAAAGTCTGAGACACAAAGGGATGAAAACAGGAAAGGAGGACGAAGGTGGATTGAGAGGCCGCAGCACACAGCCTCAGTGAGGCTCAGAGAGAGAAGACAGATAAAATGTTGGTGAGGCAATGTTCAAACTGATGATAATGAAGAATTTTCTAGAACGAAAGCACTGAATGAGTTAGATATAAAAATTCAATTAAATGCCTATAGAATCAGTAAAAAGGAGCCCAGACCTAGACATGTCACCATGTAACTGCAGAACGCCAAGGATAAAGAGGAACAGGAAAAGCAAAGATCAGCTACAAAATAACCACAGCCTGGTGAAGGCAGACTTCTCATCAGCTTCAACACAGACCAGGAAACAATGAAAGGATAGCTTCAAGACGCTGAAGACAACTTTTTAGACGAAGAAACAATGAAAGGATAGCTTCAAGATGCTGAAGACCACTTACTGTGAGCCTGAAAATCGACATGCATTCAAGTTGCCATGAAAGAATGCAGCGGAATGGGGATATTTTCAGACAGAAAGGGAATCAGAAAGTCTGATCCTTGTTAAAAAGTACTTAGGGAATGCACTGTAGCAAGGAAAAAAGAAACCAAAGAAAGTCCTGAAATTCAGGAATAAATGATGAGCACCAAAAAATCAATAACACTTAAATACTGTATTTTGGAAATTTTTTAAAACTAGACATTAAAAGAGACTGATAATGAAACAATAATAAAAGTATTAACTTCTAGGCATATATTTTGGATTAAAACTTTTCTCCCTTAAAATGTATGTGTTGAAGCCCTAGCCTCCAGCGTGACCGTATTTGGCGGCAGAATGGCTAAGGAAGAAATTAAGCTTAAATGAGGTCATAGGCATGGGACCCATAGGATCAGTATCCTTATAAGGAGAGACACCAGAGAGTTTGCTCTCACTTCCTCTCCCACCCTTCACATCACATACTGAGGAAAAGCCTGTGAGGACATCACCATGAGGCGGTGAGGTGGGTGGTGGCTGCCTGCAAGGCAGGAAGAGACCCTCACCAGAAACTGACCCTGCCAGACCTTGACCTTGGCCTTCCAGCCTCCAGTGCTGTGAGAAAAGAAATGCGTGGTGTTGATGTCTCCCAGGCCATGGTGTTTTGTGATGGTAGCCTGTGCTAAGACAATGTATATCAATAAGCTGGTGATAAACTGCCAGGCAATCATGTAGGAGTTGGGAGAAGCCTTGGAGTGGAATCAGTGTGCTAAAGTTCTTGTTCATCAAATTTAGTCTTTGCTAAAATAGGTGAGTTTACATTTTAAGGTTTAGCATTAAACTTTTAGAAATAAAAGATATTGTTCTTCACCCGGTAAAGAAAAAAATAGGACAAAATACCCGCAGGTTGAGTGAACGAGCAGCAACCTGACACACTTTGGGATACCCTTTGAGAAAGATGCATATAAAATACTACAGTCACCTAGAAATAATATTGTGTGGGAAGATAAAGTGTCTGACTTTAAAGATATAATTATTCTTTTAAAAAGAGAAATAACATTGAGTATAATTAAGTATTGTCTCTGCTTTGCTCATTCTTTAGCTTCAAGATACCCGTGAGTCCAAACGGCCCTGTTAGGTTATCAGTGTTAACCCTGCTGTTAATATGGATGTGGGGCTTCCAACATTCGTCATGCCAAAACCTGCCCTGCTCCCAAACAAACAGTGTCTTTGTATTTTGCGGTCAAGATGAATCTTGGAACTGACCATGTTCTCCTCATTGCTTTGGCCACTGGGAAAATCGAGTCATTATTTAGAAGTTAACTCTAGTGGCTGTGAAAGACATTACAGCATCCAATGACCCTGCATTCACTGGGCCGCACTTTGCCATTCAAACTTCCTTTTCCCTTTGATCTAATGTCTTTATCTTGTTTGTTTCGCTCCCTAATTACTGTTTGTGTGACCTTGAGCAAGGAACTTTACTTCTTTGTGGCTCATGTCTGTGCAGTTGCAATAATTAATAGCACCTGTGTGTTAGGATTAAAGGAGTTGTGTGTATGTATGTGTGTGTTTGTCTGAGTATGTGTCTGCATGTGCATGCTGCCTGTGTGTGTGCATGTCTGTGTGTGTGTGTGTGCGTGCACGTGCATGCACATCACTCAGTTTAGGAAGGCACTCAGGGCACTGGTGAGGCTCAGTAAACATGAGCCGTCATCATCACTATCTGAGGATGCAATTTTATGAACTACCTCAAGTGATGAGATCAGAGGGAGAATAAATGAATGAGAATATTTATTTGGGTAAACACTAAAAATTAATGGAAGGCACAGAGCTGGGGTGTCTCAAAAAGAAAGGCATGTCGTGTTTGCTATCCTGCTCCTAATAAGATAGATGAAAAAAACAGCTAAGTAAATAAATGTGTGGAAGGAGGCTGTAGAAGATGAGAGAAGACCAAGTATCCCATCGCTCGTGGGTAGGAAGCATGTGTAGCATATGCAGAGGATTGAGGCTGGCCGAGTAGCGTAGAGTGAGCACCACCAAGTCACGGAGCAAAATGCACGTGTAATTGGCACAAGGCTTCGACTGTGTAATTGGCACAAGACAAAAATCCCAGGGTCGAGGTTCAGGAAACCAAAAGTTTGATTAAGCTTTTACCATGTGCCAGGCACCTTGCTGTCAGTTTCAGATAGTTGGTTTCATTTACCCTTTAGGGTAACATTATTACCAGAAATGTAGAGATGAGGATGCTGAGGAAGGAAGAGTTTAAGTAAAGTTCCCACAGTTGACAGCTGTGGCCCTCCAGGGCCCAGGAGTGTAGCCACCACACGCTTGTGCCCGGGCTCTCAGAATAGCCAAGACTCCCATGGCCTGATGTCTGTGCAGTCCGGGGGCTGGCCCTGGTAGGTGTGAAGCCCCAACATTGCCATATCCCTTTTCCACAGCAGGGAGCAGTGTCCCTTCCGGGGGTCTGCAGAGCTTTGCCGTTGCGTTGTTTGTTGCCCTCTGAGAAAGTGAAGCACCAAGAAGGCTGGTGGCCAGTCCCCTGTGAGTGCGGCTCCTCCAGGAACCAGGAAATGCCCGTCTGGAGCTCCTGGGCTGAGGGTCAGCCACGAGGCTGAGCTGCGTCCTCAGCGTGGCTGTCAACCCATGCGAGTTCCATGCCTCACCTCTGCTATGAGAACAACAGGGAGGGAAATTCGAATCAGCTTTTGACAGAGACTCAGGAAGTCTAACAGTTTAAAATTTCCAAAGCAGGACATGGTTTTAACATGGTGCATGGCATGTGTTGTCTCCTCCAGGTGACACGGCCTGTCAAGGATCCCCAGGACCTGTGTACTCCCCAACCCTGGGGCCCTCTCTCAACAAGCTCTGGCACCACCACTCCTGCTCCTCTCCATCTCCATTACATTGCTATTTTTTTAAATGTGCATTATTTCCTGAGGTTGGAGGAAAGCAGTCTGACCAGGACAGTGTAAGTGATGGTCCCACCACCTCGTTTTAAAAGAGAACAACCGCTCTGTGTGTGTGTTGATGGCCCATTTCTTTTCATTGCCGAGTAATATTCCCTTGCATGGATGTGCTGCCGTCTGCTTATCCAGTCACCTGTCAATGGACAGTGGTTTGTTTCCGGTCTGGGTCTTTACAGATAAAGCTGCTATAAGCTTTGTGAATCTCTGCTTTTAACAACACTCTTTAAAAAGAAAGTGATAATCCGGACAAGGAACCCTTATCTGAAGGTGCCTGGCCAAGAGATCACCACCCACCGTTTCCTCCCCATACATGCCTTGACTCAGGACGGGGTCTTTTTCAAGGCCCAGTTTGCTCTGCTTTTTCCTGTGACTGCAGGAGATTCACTCTCAACTCCAGCCTTGGACCTTCTCTTCCCCTCAACCAGCCCCCTTTGAAGCTGAGCAAATGAGGGGCTACTACTTAGGCAGGGCCGAAGGAGGTGGATTAACCATAATCATGCATAATTTATGTGGAGTTTGTGCAGCCGTGAAAATAGGCCAAGGCATATTTTAGACAGTAAATCAGACTTGATGAATTGGAAAGGCTGTTTGGCCTGGGTCATTTCCAGGGAAGCCTGCGTGGCTGCTTTCCAGCCAGCCTGACTCAGTTTCCCCTCGAGCAGCCATCCGAAGGGCCAGCCTTTCTTATGTCAGCCAGCAGCTCCTGCCTCTCTCACAGCAGGCAACTCAGGGTGGGCTGTGACTTCACCGGGGGCACGGGGCTGGGTCTCACTGAGAAATTCTACACGGGACCTGAACCACTGATTCCCGCAGAGAACCGGACAGGGGCCCTGCCTGTTTCCCCTCATGTGTGCCGCGGCCGGCTGGGCCACCGCAAACAGGGCTGTGTAGCTTTAAGAAGCAAAAATTAATGCAAAAAGCTTATTACAATCCCGGTTGCTGCTCGCACTCTCTCTCTTCCACTGCCCAAGTGTCTGAATTTCAGCTTCAGATGAGTGTGGCCTGCTGGGATTTGAGCTGCCAGTTTAATTAGTGTTCAGTAATTTCAATAATGAGTGACAATTCATCGGGGCTTTTAGGTTGGTCTTCTGTTCAGAAGCAAATCAATAATCCACAGTTTTTCCCCTTCTTTTAAAGACAAGAAAGTGGCATGTGAGTTACATCAGATGAGAGAAAATAAATGAGGAAACGCTCAAGTCCCTCAGTAACTGGAGAGGCAATTGGCTTTAATGGCGTGGGCAGCCTCCCTGGTTTGTTGATGTTATTGGAGGAACAGAAAGGTCATTAGTAGCTGGAAAGAGGCTCTCGGATTCTCACGGTAAACAGTTTGCCCCGGCTGTAACCATAGTGATTTGGGTAAATGAACACAGGTATACGGATTACTACTGTATTCCCCAGGCTGCCTGTATTATTGCCTCCGAAGATATAAAAACAATTGAGGCTAATTGTATGAGAGTGAGTTTATTACAAACATAAATGGAAAGGAGAAAAGAAAGCCAGAGATGTTTTTCCGGAGACTCCCCCTACCTCTGTATGTGTCATCTATGCCCATGCTGGCGTCTGATCTGCGGCCGCCGCCAGCTTGTCCTGGGCTGTCTTCGGAAAGGCACCATGCGTGGAGATGCACTGTTGCTGGAAATCGGGGCTTCTGTGGGTTTGCAGATCTGGCTTTAAACGGGCTGTCATCAGGCTCCAAAGCGCCATCAGGACTCGCAATTACTTTTGTACTGCTGGTGGCTGCATGGACCAGAGGCGCTTCAAAGACAAGGAAACGCATTTATCTCAGCCAAGGCACCAGGGTGGTATGGCTTGCCCCAGCCAGTGGCTGAAAAGTTACCTGCATTATGGCGGGTACCCTGCCAGTCCGCGGGAGCTGTGGCTTTTTTGTAAACTCGCATGCTCCCTTTTGTTACAGCTACAAAGACTCCATCTTCATAAGGTGTTGTGATTTGCCGTATACAAACCCATTAAAAAAACACAAATGAAATCCCCAGCTGGGAAGGTCAAGTCTAATGAGGTGGGCTGTTGCGAGGAGTGGTAGCTCACAGCATCCCCCATGTAGGCCAGAGGTGCTCCAAGTGAACAGCTGCTTATAATTATTCTCATCTGACACTTTTCATTCACCTCAGGTGCTATTTTTTTTCTCACAAGAGAACAGATTAATTGTATATCAACTGATATACATAAAAAAGGGTTTGATAGAAGGCTTAATAAAGTAACATTAAATAGGCAATCCCACTGAAATTCTAATGTGTATATTCTTAATTAAATTCCCTTGTACTGTTCAGTAATTCAGGCGCATCCTGTTTCCTTTTGCACCCACGGAATAGAAAGCCCGGAATGAGGGCAGAAAGGAAGACGGGCACATGAGGATCTCACACTTTCTTCCTTTCAATCCCTGTCCACCTAGGAGGAGTCTAAAAAGAAAAGGAAATTGGCAAGGTGGTACCCAGGCCCTTATTGAGCAGCATCTGTGCCAGATTCTAACACTAAAGAATGCATGTGTGCCCTTTAGGATTTTCAGAGTAGTTACCCTGTCCTGGGTGAGAAAGTATAGGCTTGTTAAAATAAAGGATTCGAAAGAGAGAAAAATAGTAGCAACAGAGAGAGAAAAGAGTAAAAGAGAGAAAGAAAAAAATAAGAGAGGGAAGAGGAGGAGAAAGAGGAGAAGATGAAAAAAGAGAAGGACATGAAGAAGAAGGAAAGGGGAAGAGGAAGAAGGAGATTATGAAGTAGAAGAAAAGGAATTCCGAGGAGAAAGAGAGCTGCTCAGCAGCCCTGGGTTCACTCCAGAGTGTAACTGTTGAGCCAGAGAAGAATAAATATATGTTTAAAACCAACGTGTAGAGGTAATGATGCAGTTGTAATTCATTAACTGCCTTGAAGGGAATCCTGCAAAGGCGCTCTGCTCGGCTCCAGAGCATCTGCACCAAGAACAGCACCTCGGGGCCATCCTCTTTCAACTGCCCAATTTTGCCACGTTGGGGAAATTGCAGATTTTCCTTGCAGGCCTAAAAGTAACTCTTTTGCTACAAGGGAAAAGAGAGTAGCAAAACAAGGCAGGTAAAGTGAAGTACTTTCTTCCAAAATATTTGCGTGGAAATAGCCATGAGATTGATAGAGACAGAAGCCTTTGCTGAATTGTCCAAAAAAATGGCAGGATTCTTGGTCAGATGCAGATTGACAACTTGGTTTGAAGAGTAAGTATACAACAATTCAAATAGATCAGGACTCAGCAGGGGCAGCCCGGCGGACCTGCCAGTATACAAACCCATTAAACATGGCGGTGACCTTCCAGCCCTGCTGGAAGGAATAACTTGAATAGCTTCTGAAGTCAACAGACTTCCTGGACTGTGAGTTGAATGCCACCAGCAGGAAGAACAACCTGGAATCCTTGTGCTCACATGGTGTATTGCACTGTCACATGGACCACTGGATTTGTAGAAGAACCAATGATGACCAGGCTCTGCTACACGGAAGCTGCATGGCTACAGGCAAGACACTGGCCCCACAAGCCTCAATGACCTTTTCCACAGACGGGCTAATACTGCCCACCTTCCAGGTCTCATGCCCTCACGTGTCCATTCACTGACTGTCCCCTGGCTCCCTATATTGTGCCAGGAGCTGCCTTGCCCTCTGCAAAGGCACATGACCATGCCTTGTCCTCTGCATGACATGACCTTGCCCTGCCCTCATGGAATTGTGCTGGTGGATGCAACAGCAGACACAAATGCCACAGTGTCTGGCATCCATGAGTGCTGTGGAGGAAGGGATCATTTAGGGACCAGCCCAGGGGTGGCTGGGTTTCCTGGGAGGACCTCTCTGCCCAGAGTTGAGGGAAGCAGCCTGGAGAAGGCAGCAGAAAGGCATTCTGGGCCCAGAGAAAGTCAAGGGTGATGAGCTGGTGCAGAGGTAACCCTGGCTTACAGGTGAGGCCTGAAGGGCGTGGCAGGAGCCAGACCCAGGGTGTGATGGGCCACTTGAACTCCAGAGACTCAGGAGTGAGGAACATCACGCCCAGAAAACCATCAGTCCAAGAGCACCGGCTGAGGTGTGGAGAGTGGGGCAACTGGGAGGAGGCGAAGCAGAGACCCACTGAAAGGCTGTTAGTGACTCTTAGTGATGATGGAGCTGGAGGAAGATGGCAGTGACTTGAGCTAGGTTCATGGCAGCAGGATGGAACGTCAGGGCCAGATCTGGGACATGTGTGGGATGGAGAGCTGCAAGGGCTCCAAGGACAGCACCCAGAGCTGTGTGGCCTGAGCCACAGCCAGGGGCAGGGTGAGAGGGAAAGGAAGCCTGTGTCAGGGGAGGAGCCTGGAGGAATCAGAAGTTCAGCTGGAGATGCCTGCAGACACTCCAGGGCTGGTGGGCAGTTAGAAGGCCTGAATGAGATGTGGCAGACCCTCAGTAAATGACCCCCAGTGCCACAGAAGTAAGGTAGGAATGAAAGCAACATGGCACAAACCACTCTGAGCTGTATTTGTGATTCCTCTGTCCCTGTTAGTCCTGCTTGAAGTTGAGCACAGACTCTTCCATGGTTGTAACAGTGAAACCTGAAAAATAATTAAATACACACATACATGCACACACACACGTACACACGTATACATACAACACAACATATAAGCACACATATACACAATAGATGAAGATGAATCCACACAATCCTACATATACAAGTGCATGCTTATGTATGTACACACAGACATGTGTACATATATGCTTACATGCATGCACACATATGCATATGTGCACACGCATACACAATATACGCATGCACCTACACACAGACTCTCAGGGGCCTCTGAAGTCCTTTGGCTGTCAGTGCTGGCCTGGAAAAGCCTTCAGTGCCTGCATGGTATATAAGATTTGTTCTGGTCAAAATGCACGAAGGGTCTTATTGGAACCTTCTGAGATTCTTTACCTTTCTGGGCCTGAACGGTGGTTTTCCCCGTCTGCTTCAGGTGGGCCCCGAGGAACTGTGAGTTAAACCTGCAGAACTGGGGCAGCTCACTCCGAGAAGATGCCTGTGCTGCCCTTAGAACAACGGGGCTAGAGCTGCTCCTCTCCTGAGACCGGACAGGAATTGCTTTGCTAGCTGACCTTAACAGGAAAGTGAAAATTCTCTTCCTTATCAGGAACCAGACACGGCAGGTGGACCTCCTGTGCCAGTTTGCGCTGTCCTGGCCTGAAGATTCCATGGCAGGTGCTTGGTTTCCCTCAAGGGCAGTTGGCCACCTCCCACCCCACCCACAGCTTGTGTCCTGCAGGCCCAGACAAGAGCAGCAGGATCCAGGTGAGCATCTTGTAGGAGGTGCCTCCTTGCTCTTTCCAGCTACAGCCCTCACTCCAGCCCTCCTCCCCGCTAAGCCCCCATGGGCTTGCTCTTTCCTGCCAGATAAGGTCTCAGTGGCTGAGCGCCCCTTCCAATCCTGTCATGTGACCCCGCTTCCTGCCTGACCCCCTCCACCATGGAGTCTCCTGACCCTGTGGCTCATCCAAGCCGGGCTCGTGGCTGTTCTAAATGCTCCCTGTGTGTGGCTCCACAGGCCTCCACTCAGGCTGCTCCCTCATTGCCACAAGTATCCCATGACTCTTGTTGACTCACAAACCTTACGCTGAAGACAGTCCCTGAGCCTGGGCTTCTGGGACCAGCAGCCGGACCAATGTCAACACCCAACAGTTGGGTAAAAACCAAA
This sequence comes from Theropithecus gelada, assembly GCF_003255815.1. Lineage (NCBI taxonomy): Eukaryota > Metazoa > Chordata > Mammalia > Primates > Cercopithecidae > Theropithecus > Theropithecus gelada. The sequence goes on along the minus strand of NC_037677.1, from coordinate 125,254,386 downwards.
AATGTCCATCAGGAATTCTCACAGATAGACTGTCCCCAAACAAACAGATGCTCAGCTTCATGGAAAAAAATAAGTGAGACTTGGGTTATGGAAACCCTATAGCCAAGAGCATGGCTTATTGTAGCCAATGTCATCCAGGATCTGGAGCTTGGAGAGAATGAGCCTGCAAATGCATCACCAATTAGAAGCCCTTGAAGCTCAAAGATAATCAGAGGGTGAATCTAGATCAGAATGACTGGAAAGTCCATCTTCCCAAAGGAGAGATGGGGCATTCCTCCCACAGCTGCGGTTCTCTTGCTGTCGATTCACTAGCCCGCCAGCTGTGCCCCAGGGCAGGGGAAGCCATCAATCCAAACTTCTTTGACCTCTTGGGACAGGGAAGTTGTGTGCTAGGTTCCTTCCTAGGCACATCAGACAGAATCCTCACCCAACCTTGTGAAAAGTACCATTAGTATCCCATTTTTAGATGAGGAAATTAAGGCTCAGCTAGAATAAATAAACTGAGACCACTCAACTTGGAAATGATGGAACCTTGACATGAGGCAACCACCCAACTGGGAAATGATGGAACCTTGACATGAGGCACTGATGCTTTCAAGGCATTTCTTGTAAGCAAAAGGAAACACGTCCTCCATCTGACATCACCATTAAAACTTTAGTTCCTCATAGCAAAATCTAAGACACAGAATGAACAGTAAGAATTTAAACATCAAAACCACACTATACATATTTTTTAATGTTTGAAATTCTGTAGAGGTGAAAATGGCCCAGGAGGGTGGGCTTTGGCTTGACACGGGCAGGTCCGAGGCCTCGCTGAGCTTCCACGTCTTCCTCCACATGGCAGCCAGGAAGAGGACGCTGGGCCATGGAGATACAGCCCCCGGGAAACGGGAATTGCAAACGGAGTCCACGCAGGTGTGTAGGGGCCTTCCCTGCTGTGATGATGGAAGTCACATCCATTTTGGCAGTCAGTCCAGCAACAGTTAAGGCTTTTGTGAACAGCTTCACCCCGACAATACCTCTCACAGAACGAGCTGCCCTTCTAGTCTGACTGCCTTGCTCCTGCACGCCGAACTTCTTGTCTCAGCGGGATGTGACAGGATTTGCTGACCTTCCCTGCAAGCTCACCTGAAAGACATGACAGACACAGGCCCCGACAGGGAGCAAGGCAGAGTGCTCGGAGAAAGTCATTCGGCAACCACTGGGCACTGGTGCTTGCCAGGCAACAGGCACCTACTATGTGGGAGGAACCGGGCCCACTGTGTGTGAGGAATGCAGACCCACTGTGTATGAGGAATGCAGACCCACTGTGTGTGAGGAATGCAGACCCACTAGTTGGGAGGCCTGGGGCTGGGAGTTGGGGAATAAAACTGATGGCAATTGGCTGTCATGAGGAAGACTCAGTGGCCTTTCTGTCAGTCCCCTCATGGTCAGGGAAGTGCTGGCATTTGAATGTCCCCTGCCGAGTAGGGCAGTCTTGCCTTTTGACTCAAACCTTTCTTTAGTAGACACAGGAGGGTCCCGAGAAGTTTCCAGAAGAAATGCCAGGAAGTCAGAACCTGTCCCTGGGCCTCACTGCCTGCAGCCTGCAGGATGCCAGGGACTGGGGAGCAGGGCGCAGCCTCTCTCCCCAGAGATGCGGCCCAGCACACAGGACCCGGGGAAGAACGCATGAGATCACTCCCCAGACCCGCCCCTGAAGGCCATCCGTGCATTCCCTGGGCTTTATTTGACTCGTCCTGAAATAACGGGTCTGAAAGAGGTCATGTCCTCATTCCTGCCCTCTGTAAAGTGCATGCCCACCTTTTTAGCCATCTCTCATTAAGGTTTCCTTCTGGGCTACAGGCATCAAGGTCCTGCCCAGGAGCCATTCAAGGTGGTCTGGTCTCCACGCTGGCCAGGACAGGGGTCCCATTGGGGGGCTGGAGCTGGGAGAAGAGGCAGTGGAGAGCGATGCCCACAAGGGGCATCTCTGTGGAGGAAGTGTCCATGTCGTGCCCAGCTCCAATCAGAGGGAAGCAGGGAGCCCAATGTCTTTGCTTTACACATGTGCCCTCTGAGGGTGGGGTCTGGAGGCAGCTGCAGGGTGGGGGCCACAGCTGGAAGGGAAGCGCAAAAGTCACGCGGGCATTTTGCAAACTGTCACTTTAAAATATGGCGTGTCCCCACTCAGGCTTCCAGGCAGGGCCACCCCCTGCCTATGAGGAAAAGAGCTGGTGGAAAAGAAAACCGGCTAGCAGCCCTAAGGAGGTTGGAGCCCGTGTGCGGGGGGAAACTTGTTTTTCAAAGACAGAAAGAAGAGAACTGCTGAGCCAAAGCATGCATATACTTTCTCTTTAAAATTCACATCAATGCACAATGGAGGATACACCCACAGAAGCATCTATGAACCCACGCACACATATACATCGGCAGAGCCTTACCTTCATGCTTAGATGTAAAAATCTTCCCTGTTTTCTTAGCAATATGAAATGAATGGATTTCTTTAGACTTTAAGTTGGACAATGACTTTGGAGAACTTGAAAACCCCATCATGGGGCCATGAGTCTCCCCTGTAGAAACTGCCACAAGTGGGGTCCAGTGATTAAATTTCATGAGCTGAGTCGCATTGGAATCACGTGCATGGCTTTTAAATCCCAAGTAGTCCCTGATTTTTTTTTTTTAATATCTGCCAAACAGAACAATGAGACCCTTTTAAGTCCCCCAGTGAGCAACTATTAAAACCACAATTTACAACTGTACATATCATCTAACGTGTTAACCAGGTGTTCCAGTGTTATTGTTTGAAATTCTACCTTGGTTTAAATCAAATGAAGAAAAGCCAAAAGTCCAATTAAAATCCCACATTGCCTCTTTATCGAGGGTAGGTAAAAGACATTCGTTATAGATTTAAGGGCAGAAATCTCATAAAATGCTAGGCCATCCTTTTTTCTTCTCAGTTTCTTATTTCTTACTAGATTCTCACAGCTTACTGGCATTTCCTGTTCCTAACTGAAGGAGGGGGGAAAAAAAAAAGAACGAGAATAAATCTAGGAATTTCTGGCTTAATTTTAGTAGCATCCTGGACACTCTAGCTGAATTTGACAATTGAGTGTTGTCATGGGATATTAAAATTGCGCAGTGGGCTCATTTAGGCGATTATTTCATAGGCTGTCCCTTAATAAGTTCCATGCCTCTGCTGGGCCCTTCTTGCCAACATGTGTCCATTGTGTTTAATAGTTCAGTGACAACAAATTTATGTTGCTAAGCTCCAAAAAGTAAATCCAACCCAAATACCTCCCCCAACTGCCTTTGCAGACACTGACCAAGGTAATATGGAATTCAGTTGTCTTCACTCGATGTAATTATTTCCAGACTTAAACTGCCTGTCTTTGTCTTTGGCCATTTTTCTCATTCCATCATGACCCTGAAACACTGGTGATCCTTTGAGTTTGTGGTTTTCCACTTAGATTTCATTGTCACCTCCCTCCCACCACTGCATCTTCTGCAGACCTTCAGATAACTCCAAGTCTTCTTCCTTTCCCAGCGGACTCTCCTTTCTCTCTCCCTGGCAGAACCAGCTTGGCCAAGAAGCTGGTTCACACAGTTGCCTGGGCCTACCTTCCTCTTCCAGGGGATGAAATTGAGACAAAAGGATTTTCTGGTGCCCTGGGCGCACTATAATAAATACGATAATCTGATCAATCAGATCAATTTTTTTTTCTTTTAACAGAATTCATGAAACTGAAAAAAAAAATGTGTCTGTTACAGCACATCTGTTCTCCTTTACGCCTTATTTAAGAAAATAATTCTTGCCAGATTTTTACCCACCCATAATCATTACACCATTTTTACAGATGTGGTTTTTAACAGCTTCATTTTGGCCCCAAATCTTTTATACAATTTGCAATGAATTTGCTTCTTGGCTTGCACTTCATTACGATTTGGCAATAAACAGAGGGAGGTAAACGAATCAGTTCCCAGGACTACACCTTTCACACAAACGTTCTGCTAACCCAAACGAGGAGAGCAGAAACGATCACTGTCGTCATTACCGTTATTATTGTTATTATTATCAGCAGCAGCAGAACAAGACTTACAAGTTTTGCACTTGAGTATTTCATTTGGCAGTCACCCTTGGATTGTTTTTCTTTATTCTTAATTATCTACTGCCTTTCTGAGCCCCAGCCCAGAGAAGGGCTGTTCCTACAAGTCCCTGGTTGCAGACAAGGAGGCAGATCTCTCCTCCTAGACAGCATTCAGCAATCCTGTCCCCACGATGTGCTACGCACAGGACAAGCACCGTGTGAGGAGCCCACCCTGGTCCAGATGAGCGCCCAGCACCCTGGTGGGTGAGGCAGATACAGAGAGGCCACCAGAAGGGGAGTGGGTGTCAGCCTGTGCCAGAGGCTCCAGATATGCAGTGGAGGGAGGTGGGAGCTAAACCCAAGGCCAACTAAGAACCAACAGAGTCAGGCAGATGGAGCCGGGAACGGTGGTGATGGAAGCCCTGAGCACACCGGGAGGAGCCTGTGTGGATGATGATGTGGGCCATAAGCTGGAATCTCCATCAAAAAGAACCAACAATAGTGCTGCACACCTCAGGGTGTTTGCCCACAGGTTGTGTCCTTTAGTGCTCATGGCAAACTTTGGTGGTAAATGCTCTGTCCCCACGTAGATAGGGAACCAGACTCAGTGAGATGATGTCTACTGTGATGGCAAAGCTTGTGCACCTTGTAGGTATCATGCTGTGGCCACACGGGGACTCGGGTGGCTCTCTTGGCCTTCCCTGTAGGTTGTCTTCTGAGAGATTAGAATTGGTGCCACCATCAGAACCCATGTTCCCGATTACAAAGCGGAGTTCCTGCTGGCCTGGGAGCCACCAGAGGACTCATGACACTGGGAACAGGAAAGAACCCAAGTACAAGAGACCACAGTCAGAAAAAGATGCCCATGTGCCCAGGGCCAGCACAGGTTCATTTCCATAATCACAGGATGGGGGTCACCAGTCGCCAGGTTGGTCACAAATTTCTGCTGCCTGCTGGTCCCCAAATGGCTTGGCGTTCCTGCATTTGCTGGATTTCATTAGTTTGCTTTTCATCCCAAATGTTCTGTACTATGTTGACATAGACATGAAAATTATTTACCTTCTTTAATATCCACCAAAAACAACAGCAACAACAAAAACAATGCAAGCAAACAAAAGTCACTCACAGGAGAGTCAGACTTTCCTGAAGTGGAATACACGGAAAGGTTGACATTGCCAAGATGAAAACCACTGGAATGGAATGTGAGATAAACAAAATATTATTTTAAACCTATTTCTAGTCTATTCTCGTAGCTCAGACTCAGGCCTCCCAAACTACGGTCTGAGCCTCCACTCTTGCCTCTTCTCTTTCTGCTTTCTCCCTCCCAGTCCAACAACAAAATCCCGCCATTTGCTCCTACTGGTTGATTCTGCCTTTCTCAGCCGGTTCTCTCAATCCTGGCTCCAGGCCTCTCAGACAGAAGCAGAGGAATCAAGTTCATCAAAGTCCTTCATCCTAAGGCTCGTTCTAGGTTGGCAGTGTTGCATTTTTTCTAGTTAGTAAATAATTCTGTAATGACTGCAAAGAAAAAAATGCAACAAACTGAGCAAGGCCCTACATCGCTGCATGACAAGGCATGCTCCATCGGAGCCTCTGGGCAGGGAAGGCCTGAAGCAGGGCAGCGTCTGGTGGCCTCTGCTGCTGCCACTCCCGGTCCTCTGCATGCACCCTTTGGTGGGTCCTCTGCTGGGCAGACAGTGACATCCCAGAAGCAGATGGTTTGTTTCTCTTCTCCAGCACCAGTGCATAGGAGGTGCTCAAAATACTCATGAGTGAATGAGGGTCTTACAGACTGTAGGAAAGACTTTGGACAAGGCCAAGCTACAGCCCTGCACCAGACGCCGGAGAGTGCTGGTGGAAGAGAGTTGAAGGAAGACACACCTCAGGAATTTCATTCTCAGGAGGGGAGAGGGCCTGCAATTCAGGCTGTGGGAGCAGGAAGAGCATGGACACAGGTTAGGAGGGGCCTCCAGGGCACTTGGTGGGCAGTAGGCCACCCCCCACGTCCCTTTCTATGTGCCCTGCCTTGGAATATGTCCCAGTTCCTCCACCTTGTCCCCCTCCTCTCTCTTGCCAGTCCTAAGTCTGATGTTTCTAAAAATTATTGTCCCTATTTACAGATGGAACGATGGGGGCAACAAAGCCAGGCATGGCCAGAGCAGTGCGGCCCCCATTCAGCCCTGGTTGGTCAGCTCCAAAACCCCCTCTGAAACTGCAGAGCTTGGTGAGTTCCTCTGGTTGAAGGAACATTTCCGGATGAGCCTGCACAGTCTGCATAGTCCCTGTTTTTAGATCCCATTGCCTTTGCCAAAAGCCTGAGTCCCCACCGCCAGGTTGAGCTCCCACAGAGGGTCCCCAGGCCTGCACCTTTGAGGGAGGAGGGTCTTGGACACTGGACAGGCTTCGTGTGCCCCATCATAACATGGGGAGACCCCCTGCAGGGCCTGTGCTCTGTAGCCCACCCTGGGCAGGACGTAGGGGAGTAACTTCCTCACCCTCCTCCTGCAAGCCCTCCCTCGAGGCTGGGTGGGAGAGCAGAAGTGGCAGGGAAGGAGTATCAGACTCCAGAGGAAACAGCTTCCCAGTTCCCAGTGCCCACAGCATAAGGAAAAGTGATTCTCTCCGGGGCTTCCAGAGGATTTCAAGTGTTAGAGAGAAGAGCCCAGCTGACCGGTAGCTCTGACCACAGTCTGGCCCCAGCCGGGGACCTCAGGTGGCAACTGTCCCTCCTAGCACCCTGTAGCCGTGTCCCTGGCGGCCCTTGCTGGGGACCCTGGGCTAAGTTAGGATGTGTGGGGCACTTTTTGTTCTTGTTTCCCTTCCAGTGTCAGCTCAAGGCACTGGCGGGCTGCGAGAATGCTTTGCACGTTTCCTGTGGTGTACAGGGCCTGGCATCCCTGCCCATCATGGCCCAGGGACCTCTGGGGTACACACTGTCCAGGGTCCCCCCAAAAGGCTGGAGCTGCCCTGCCAGCTGGGCACCCATCCAGCGCCCACGTGACTTCCTCCAGCTCCAGGCTCCCTGGACTCTGGGTACCCCCGGGGCGTCAGCAGCAGGTCTGGGGCCTGGGGACAGGGGTGGGGTCCAAGTGGGCCGGAGAGGCCTCCGGAGCAGCACGCACGTGGCTCGCTCTGGGCTGGGAGGACCGCGCGCTGCCAGTCATGAATTTACATGATATTCAGGCGCCTCTGCCACTTAATTCACGCGGCGGCCTTGGAGCTGGAAGGGGCGAGCGGAGGGACCGGAGCCGATCTGGTCGACGCGGTGTCAGAGCCGCCCCGACAGCAGGCGCGGCCAGCCTCGACCCACGACAGCCACCCCGGACCGGCCTCGCAGGGCAGAGTCCCGCCGGCCGCCGGCCCGACACGGAGCAGCCGCGCGGCCCGGGCCCTGGGTGGTCTGGGGACTGAGGGTTGCTTCCCAGCTCATTTGCCTGCAAACGCCCTCACCTTGTCAGCGCCAATAATTATCCAGTCGGTGCTACTCAGAGCTGCCATTCCTTAAGATTGGATTAGATTGAAGAGGCTGAGGCCGGGCTCCTCTGTGCATTTTCGCAGTCAGTTAGCGTAATCACTGGGGGCCTTGCCAGGCCTACAGCAGAGCTACACTAACTTTCTCTCCCCTTCCTTATTACGGAGCTTAATAACAGCAGGCAGTGTATTAATATGTAAGAGATCAAGAGATTATTGATTAGAGTCACTTGCCTAATATCCCCTGTCCGTCATGTAGTTCAGCAGCCCTTTCATGATTTTTTGTGTCAGGCCATTTAAATATTCATGACTGAGTTGCTTTGTACCGCCACGGCTGAATTTCTAATTAATCTGTCAAAAGAAATACAATATGCCCGGAAGCCTTATTATTATAAGGGTCAGCTGAAACAGAGATGGCCTGGCGAGGCCTGAGGGGTAATTAATTATAACAATGCAGTGTTTACCTTGTGTGGTACCTGCGGCCTAAATGAGGGCTAAATTAGACTCAAACCACTCCAGTCTGTGTTTGAAGCTTCCTGATATGCCAGACTAGATCATGATGATGGGAGGACAGAGCCGAGAGCCGCGGCTGTGTAACAACATAATCAGCAATTATAGCTGCGAAATGGGGAGAAGGGGGAATTTTATCTCATTAGAAAAGCCCAAGTAGAAAGTTTTTTTTTCTGTCACCAGCTCTTTCCTTTAGAATTCAAATGGTTCCACTCTAAAGGTGAGGGATCTCAAATCTAATTCGAGTGCAGAGAGCTGGCCTAATTAGTGGTATACTTTGGCTAAAATATGAATGACATTTGTTCCAGCTTGCAGCGGCCCTATTAATAGAGGGTGTCAGAGTGAAACATTAAGTGTATCATTCTTCTGTCAATTTATTTCTGTCATTATTGTTTCTTTATTTCCTCTGCCACATTATGGTCACTAATTTCTCCTCACTTTTATGAGATTCTTAATGCGGGCCTTTAATGAACTCCAAAAACTCAACCACAACTCTGAAATTAAAATACTAGGCTCCTGTCAGGGTGGCACGACAGAGTAAAACTTGAATAGTATCATTCTTCTGTCAATTTATTTCTGTCATGATTTTTCTTTATATCCTGCCACATTATGCCCACTAGTTTAATTCCATTTTTATGTGACTTGTTAATGTGAATTTTAGGTGGCTTTTAATCACCTCCAAATTTGTAGAATATCACAATAAATCATAACTGTATCCCCTCTTATGACAATTTATTTCTGTCATTATTTTTTATTTCTCCTGCCTTATTACAACTCCGAGTTTCATCTCCTCCTCTGTGACCTTTACATTGTTGCATTTTAAAAAGAAGCACATAGAAAGTTTGCTCTTTCTCAGGAACTCAAAGAGGGACGCCATTTTCCAGGGCTTCGGGTTTCGTCGCCCGTGCGGTGGGTCACAGGTGTGCTCATGTGCCGGCTCTGGCCGGCAAGACGTGTGCCTCCAAGGAGCCAAACATCGGCTGGAAATTTAGAAAGAGAAAGGGATACTGGAGCAAACGACAACAACAAAACAGAGACTGTCTAGAGATAGAGTGATGTGGAAACGCTAAGTTGAGTTATTGAAAAAAAAAAATCACTGATTTCCTTCCTAAAACGAGAGTCCCATGATTGTCCAAGTTGGGGAAGAGAGAGTCTCTCAAACAAACGAGCTTGTACTGTGGCCGTTTATTCTGCTCTCTCAAGTTTATCTTTTAAAGCAGGTTTAGCCAAGGCCGGCCTGTGAGCCAAACCTAGCCCCACCACTACTTCTTTCTATACAGACTGATTGTAAGAATGATTTTACATTTTTAAATGGCTGACAAATAAAGCAAAAGGAGAATAATATTTGGTGACATGAAAGTTACAGGAAATTCCAATTTCAGTGTCCACCAATATGGTTTTGTTAGAATACCACAGCCCTTCATTTCATGGCAGGATGGAATAGTTACAAGAGACCGTATGCCCCCGGGGCTATCTGGCTCTTTACAGGCAAAGTTTGTTGAGTCCATTACAAAGAAAAGTAAATTACCTTGCAGTGGCTAATATTTCTCCTGAAGAACTTTCACAAAGATTTTTGGTTCAATATTCAGAAATGGCTTGTAGAACTTGGCAGATTGGTTCATTGCAAGCTGAGGAACAAGGATGTCTGAGCTACTATGTCCATGCTCTGAGCCGTACTTTGGGTGGTTGAGCCCATAGTTTTGAGGGACTTTCATCCATTTATTTATTCAAAACATGTTTTCTGTGCTGCAATTCTGCAGCAGAGATTGTGTCAGGGTATCAGGCTTTTGAGAAATGGAGATATTGAAGTCCTCCACAACTGTGTTCTCCACCACTAAAAGGAACACAGATTTAAACCCTACAAGTGGAGAAAGAATCCCAGACAACTCTTCTGAATATCAGTTACAATGTTTAGCTGGGGACAGGGGAAGGGATTGAGGCCATCATAGCCTAAAGCTGACCAGCAATTTCATTTACCTTATTGATCACATGACGTAGGCCAGGTAGTTTGTGGTGGTAATTCAAACGTGCATCACTTAAAAGCATTCCCGTCCTCACCTTCTGCTTCCAAGGCAGTAAAGTGCATGTACATTGTTTTCCGGTCTCTGACACTTCCTGTCATTTTACCTGCAGGAGTGGGCGGGACTGACTCAAATACCTCCCCAGTCCTCTCAAGTTACGGAAACCCATGGTTTTCTGAACTCAACTAACCAGGCATCCAAAACCTCAAAGGTCCGTGGCTCTCATTGTCTGTGGGTTCAAGTTCACACCCCTGTGCCTAAACAGACCCATCACAGGCTGATCCCACAGGAATTCTCACATTGGATCTCACTCTAGCCCCTCTGGCTGCTGAGCCTAGATGGACCCTCCCCTCTGTGCTGTAGCTCAGGGCTTGCTGCTTCTTAGAATATTCACTCCCAAGAGCATCTCCATGTTCTCCAAGAAGCCATCCCCAAGGATTCTGGCTGCCCCAGAGCTTTCTCATTTTCTTACCCAGAAACTAAGACACCTGCCATCAACCACTGAGAATGCAGCCTCAGAGCTCCTTGCCCTGAGCACACACATTGTACTAGTTTTTACCTCATCACTGGCATGTGTTTGCATGCGCTCCCTCCTCTCTCTCTCTCTCTCCCCCTCTCCTTCCCCCTCCTTCCCCCTCCTTTCACTATCCCTCCCTCGAATTCAAAATAATTGTATTTATTGTAATTTTTAGTGATTCTGTCCCTCCTGATAATAAAAGTAATATATTCATTTATTGAAAAATACACGAAATTCTCAAGAAGAGAAAAATGAGCATCCATCATCTTACCATCTAGAGAGATACACTATTAATTCTTTCTTGTTTTTTTTTCCTCTGCTGTTCTCCATTTATAATTGAAGTCTACTAGATAACATTTTTAATTTTAAATTACATTCTTAACATTGTGTTGGACTCATTTGTCTGCATTAAAAAATTCCACCAATATGTGTTTTTCAAAAGGCTGTATTAAAAAAACACACACACTCAACACACAGAAACAGGAGGGAGTATCTTCACATGATTAAGGGCACTTGTGAAGTACCCACAGTTGACCTCATACTTAATGGTAGAAGACTGAAAACCCCTTGCTAAGATCAGGAGCATGGTAAAGATATCCGTTCTCCCAACTTTTAGTTGGAGGTTCTAGCCAAGGCAATTGGGCTTGGAAAAGAACTAAAAGGCATTCAGTTTGAAAAGAAAAATGTAAAACTATCTCTATTTTTAGATGACACAATTGTGTAGTTGTATACAATTATGTTTTATTTTTATATTGTTATATTTTTATGGAAAACTGATGATGAACCTAAAAACATTTTTAAATTTTATTTTTGATAGCATCAAAAAGAAATAAAATACTTAGAGATAAATTTAACAAAATAAATGGAAGCTATATACACTGGAAACTACAAAAGTTCATTGAAATAAGACATAAAAAATAGAAAAACATACCATGTTGATGGGTTAGAAGACTTAATATTGTTAAAATGTTCATAGTCCCCAAGTCAATCTAAAGAATGAATTAAGTTCCTATTAAAATCCAAGCTGATCTTACATTTATATGGAAAAATGCAAAGGACTCGGAATAGCTGAACCAATCATGAACAGAAGAACAAAGTTGGAGGATTCACATTTCCCAATTTTAAAACTTAATACATAGCAACAATTATAAAGATAGGTTAATACTGGCATAAGGATGGACATATAAATTAATGAAATTCAATTTAGAACCCATAAATAAACTTATACATTTAGGGTCAATTGATTTTGCAACAAGAGTGCCAAGACATTTCAATGGAGGAAAAAAAATAGCGATTTTAGCAAATGGTACTCTAAACTGATATCCATATGAAATAATTAATTTTGACCCCTACCTCACATCATATATAAAAAATAACTCAAATGGACCAAAAAACAAAAAGTAAAATATAAAGCTATAAAACTCTTTGAAGGAAACATAGGTGTAAATTTGTGTGACCTTGGAATAGGCAATAGTTTCTTAGATATGACACCTAAAGTATATATACCAAAGAAACAAGAAATAAATTTGACTTCATCAAAAACTATTATGCTTTGAGACACTATCTATGCTTCAAGACACTCTCAAGAAAATGAAAGGGTAGCTCAGAGAATGGGAGAAAAAGATGACAAATTGTATGTCTTATAAGGATCTGGCATTAAAAAAAAAGAACTCACTCAACTCAGCAATCAAAATACAAAAAAAAAAAAAAAACTAATTTTAAAATGTGCAAAAGACTTGAAATAAACATTTCTTTAAAGAAAAAATATATAAATGGCCAATAAGAAGACAAAAAGATGCTTAAAATCATTGGTCTTTCAAAATATGCAAATCAAAACCACTTCATACCCACCAGGACAACTATAATAAAAAAGACAAAAAATAACAAATGTTGGTGAGAATGTGGAGAATCTGGAACCCCCATACATTGCTGCTAAGAATGTAGAATAGTGCAACTACCCTGGAAAAACCTGGCAATTCCTCATATGATTCAGAAATTCCACTCCTAGTTTTGTATCCAAGAGGACTGAGAATGCATGTCTATGCACAAACACAACATTTACACAAAGGGTCATACCAGCATAATTCATAATAGCCAAAGTAGAGGCCATCCAAATGATCATCAACTGCTGATTGCATAAATGAAATGTGATTTTTTTGGCCACCAAAAAGGAATGAATTACAGATACATACTACAACACAGTTGAACCTTGAAAGCATTATGCTAAATGAAAGAAACTAGACAGAAAAGCCATGTTTTACATGATTGCATTTATTTGAAATATCCAGAAAAGGCAAATCCATAGAGAGAGAAAGCAGATTAGGCCAGGTGTGGTGGCTCATTCCTGTAATCCTAGCAATTTGGGAGGCTGAGGCAGGTGGATCACTTGAGCTCAGGAGTTCAAGACCAGCCTGGGCAACATGGTGAAACCCTGTCTCTTAAAAAAAAAAAAAAAAAAAAAAAGGAAGAAAAATTAGCGGGCATGGTGGCTTTTGCCTGTATTCCTAGCTATTTGGTGGGGGGCTGCAGCGGGAGGATCACTTGAGCCAAGGAGGCGGAGGTTGCAGTGAGTTGAGATTGTGCCACTGCACTCTAGCCTGGGCGACAGAGTGAGACCCTGTCTCAAAAAAAAAACAAAAAAAACAAAAAAAACAAGAGAGTGGATTAGTGGTTGCTGGAAGGAGGCAATAATGGAGAGTGACTGCTTAATGAGTACAGAGGGTTTTTTGTGGGGGAGGAAAACATTCTGGAATTAGATAGTGGTGATGGTTGCAGAAGATTCTGACTATACTAAAACCTACTGAATTGTACGCTACAAGAGTGAAGTTCATGGCACACGAATTATATTTTTTAAAGAATATATAGAATTACATCATGGAATTAAATTGCAATGCTCATTCTCTGATTCCATCTACTTGAAATGTCGTGTGCCTTGTATCTTGTACACCCCACAGCTGAAGCATCTTTCTCTATCATTAGTCCCATTCATTAACTCTGGACAGCCTCATTTCCACAGAACCACCTTATCTCAGGGGTGCCCTTGGGTCTTCGGGGCCCCAGCCAGTTGCTTCTCTGAGTGGGTATCCTGCCCATCTTCCAGCACTATTCCCCATTGTTTCTACTGCAGGCTACAGAGGAGTTGAATGTCTGTGTGGACCTTTTCCTGAATAGGGTACATCCATACATGCCAGGGAGCCCAATGGCTGCCTTCATTGTTTCGGAAGATGCCCCTGAAGAGAGGGAGGGGTAGACTGGCACTGGTTCTCCTAGCTCCTTGTGCCCAGAGATGCAGGGGCTGCCTATGAGCTTTTAGGTGCACAGAGAGGCACCATCAGGAGGGCAGTCTGCGTGCACAGAACCCCAAAGAGGTGCTGAAGCAGGAAATGAGGAAATCGGCCTGATCCATGTGACCCCGGCCCTCAGCATCTCCACCTAAGCCAGTCACACCCCAGCCATGGCTTCTGGGGGTCCATCCCTCTTGCAATGACCTGGAGAGCTCAGGTGAATATGTATGCAAGCATGTGTGAATGTATTCAAACACACACATATACGTATGCATATATATTTATTTTTAAATGTTCCCCAATGTGTTGTTATAAAAATTTCAAAAAAACGGGAATGCTGAAAACATAATGCAAATACATAATTTAATGATTGTTACATTTTGCTGTATTAGCTATCTCCCTCTGTAGAGGTTTCTGTAATATATTTTGTTTTGTACTACTTGAAAGTGGGAACCTCATGATACTTAAATTATAAATACTTCACCTTGAATCTCCTAAGAATAAAGAGGTGTATTTGTCTACACAGCCACAATACATTATCTCACCGTAAAACTATAAATAACTTCATAATATTATCTGACATCCAGACCAAAGTCACATTTTCCTAATTATCTCAAGAATGTCTTTTATAGGATTCGATTTAGATCCACATTTGCTTTTGGTTGCTGTCATGTCACTTTGGTCTCCTTTAGTTGGGAAAGTCCACCTCCCTCCTTTTTTTCTATGACAATGTCTTTTTGAAGAACCCAAGATAGTTGTCTGTGGAACGTCCCACATTCTGAAGCTGTCTAATTATTCCCTCATGGTTGTAATTTAACTCTTTCCTCCAGCCCTGTATTACCTCTACCCTAGAAGTTTGGTTTAAAATCCAATTCAATGTAAAGAATTGATTTTTAAATATTAAATTAATATAGATTGAAGAAAATATGGAAAGTAATAAAAATGTTTGAATCACCCACATTCTCTTTTCTCACAATTATTTTTGGTCTTTCCTCACAGTCTTTTGTGAACATTCATTTGGATATTTTTTCACCCATCCCTTTAATAAGCATATTCATTTATCTTATAATCCATCTATGGAATATCTGCCACGCACCAGAAGCGGCATGGCCTTGTCTAGGTGGCTGTGTTCAGGCTACATAAGCACATTTTAATTCTGCTTCTTTTTCACTGCACACTTTACCATAAGCATTTTCCATGTTATCACACAGACTGGAATCTTCAATGAAATTAATTGATACAGTCTCAATTCATTTTTTTCTTCCAAAATTCAAAATAATGTTATCACCACAATTTCAACCAGTGAAACACTATAAAGATGCAGAAAGATAACAAAATCAGCACCCGTTCTTGGTTTCTGCAGGTAGCCAATGCCAACCAGTCCTAGCCTAGCTCGTGCATTCACAGCTCGGAATGGCTGCAGAAATGAGACGCACTGGGCAGTTAAACACAGCTCTCTCTTCCTTCATTGTCCATCTTTAGAGGCTTGGCGGCTTTGTGAAAAGAGAAAGTCTTTCATTGCAGTTTGGTCTTGGAATGAACTTGATTTCATTTCTCGGGCTAGTTGCCCCCAGCTGGGGTGAGCGTGAAGCGCCCCCACTGTCTTCTGCTGAGTCCACTTTCTCCTGAGCGGCCAGAGGGCCCTGGGTAGAGGTGATGGTGGGGAGTCAAGATGAGCTCAGGGGGCTGGCCTCTGCTCTTGGGAGTCCTGAGTATTAGGCTCTTCATGATATTCCTTTAATGAAAGGCCCCCCTGCCTTCCTCCCACTCATTAAACAGCCCTGACTGCAAGAATCTCACTTCCTGGACATGCAGGGCTCAGGGTCAGCTACCCCAGAACTACCCAAAAACTTTAGAGACAGCTGAGACTCACCAGCCTGAGACCCATCTTGCCCCTTCAGAACACTGAGGGGATCCAGAGATCAGTGTCTAAATCCAGCTCACCCAGGTCGACCTGAAACTCCCGGATGCAGGGATGCTGCACATCCTGGCATTGGTCCCCAAAATGTCTGGACTCCTGTGCCAAGTTCTGCTCGGGGGGCAGCCAGTGTTGGTGGTGAGGCAGGAAGGAGGGAGTCAGGATCTCAATACTCTGAACCAATCAGGGGCAGAACTGGAGGTCTGGGCCAGCTGCCCTCAGGCAGAAACCCCCCTCCCATGGGGATTGCCCCAGGAATATATGTGGAAGGCTGACTTCTTCTGGCCCAGGTGTAGCCCCAGCTGACATCTCATCCCAAGCATCCCCATCCTCCATCTCCACGTGGCTGTCCCTGGCATGGCTAACTATGCATGAGGCTGGGCCAGGCAAGACCCCCCGACTACAGCTGGAAACATACTTGCTCCCTAAACATGCAGTGACATTCCAGAATCTTCTCTCAGGGTTGTTGAGTACCACTACTTTTCAGTTGTTCAGAAGGGCATGCTATTTTAATCCGAACAAAAATATTTTCTTCAAAAATAGCTTTGTTGTTTTTCTGATTGTAAAATAAATCCATGCTCATTATTAAACTATTCACAGTTATGTAGAAATCCATTGTTGGTTTTTGGTGGATGTAATGCCAGAGATGATGTGTTTTTTTTGTGCTTGTATGCAAGTACACAGCAGTGCAAGACGGGGCTGTGGAATGTTCACTAAAATCTGCATCATTATTTTAACAGTTACGTAGTATTTTATTTTATGGATATTTGACAATTTAGCTAACCAGTTCTCTGCTACATGAAGTTCCAGTTGTTTAAAATATTTTTCCTCTTATAAACAACTTAGAAAAAATTGCATTTATATTATCTTCCATGAATTTCCTGATTTGATCATTGGAAGCAACATTTGAAAGTATGCACACTACTGAAGTTTGTTCTACATTTTAATGGTCTCCTTCACAATATTTTTAAACATTTCCCCCTGTGACAGTTTGAGAATGTCATTATCTCATATCGTATTCAACGTTACATATGATTGCATTGTTTCATTTTTGCATATATTTATTCTTTTTAACCTAATAGGCGTACACGTTTCAGGTAAATTTTTATTTTCTGATTATGAGTGATTCTTAGCATGTTTCCATTTGCTTATTTCCATTTCCATGTGTCTGACCATTTCTATCTGAAGTGTTAACCTTTTCCAATTGATCTGGAGGAAGCTTTTATGCATAAGGCTACCAGCTCCTTCTCTGGACTCCCCTTGATCTGCCCTTCCTGGTCTGTCACATGTCTTTGCATTTTTCTTGTAGATGTTTGCTTTTTTTTTTGCTTGTCTTATTTGTAAATTTTCACTTGTTTGCTATATGCATGATTTTTCCCCCTAGCTAAATCTTTCCATCTTTTTTCTTCTTTATGATTTCGCCCTCTGATTTAAGCTTAGAAGTTCTACTCCTTCTCAAGATCATTTATTTCTTCTGCTTCATAGGGGACTTTATTTTCTGTGTTAAAGCTAGGATACATCTGGACTTAATTTGGGTGTATATTATGTGCACTAGGATTCTTCTACCCCATAGGATGCCCTTGTAAAAATAAGAAAAAGATGCCTCTTTCTCAGAAAAAAATGTTAAATACTATTTCTCAATGATAACAGCATAAATTATTGTTTATAAAATAACTTATTAATAGAAAATAAATATTAGTAATTATGTAGTGATTCATGGCACCTGAAGGTACTTGTAGTTTAAATCAAGAACTTAGCAACATTATTCTGATAAATTATGCAAATAGCAAAGGATATAAACTACAACATGAAGGGTTCAAAGTCTTAGCCAGGACATGACTGATAAGACATCTGTTTATATTTTATTTATTTTTCTTTTTAAAAAAATATATCTATAGATGAATACATTAGTAGAGAAGGCTCTCATTGTTCAGGGGCTCTGGTCATATTTAATATTGCTAGATTTACAAGATCTTTCAATAACTGAACTTGTTCTTCCTCTGCAAGTCTTAAGCAGGATGATGTATATCGACCATATCTGGACTAAGCACATGACTTTGATTTGATGAAGAAGTGCCATAATAGGCTAATTTATGTTCAAACAAGATTCTTTCCTGCCATCTGCTTGAAAACTCTCAAATACATACAAAGACTCCAAAGACAGTCAACAAATTCATGATACAAATGTGAAAACCTTTAAAAATTATAAAATTACCATTATGTAAAAGGCAACCTCTTCGTTGTGGCTCTTATCCTTGTGAAATACACACCTGGACACACAATTCTGCCCACTCCTCTCCAAAAGGCTTACTTAGAGTTCCCATCACCATTTATTAAACTGTTTATTTTTCTCATCGACTTAGAATACTACCTCAAAGCACATGCTGAATTGCTATGCATTCTTGGGTATCATTTCTGCATCTCTTCTTCTACATTTTGATCTCTTTGTATTTGCACAATTAATTACAGCACTGTCTTAATTCTATACTTTGCCTAATATGTGGTACAATAAGCTTCCTCTCATTATTCATATTTTGTTTGTTCAGCAATTTTCTGATTATTCTGCATGTTTATCCTTTACATTAAAATTTCAAATCATTTTATTCATTTCCAAAACTGACCTCACACACATACACACACACACAAATTCTGCCGGAATTTTACTGGGATAATGTTTAGCATAAAGAATAATTTGGGGAGTATTGTCATTTTTACAATATTGAGTCTTCCTGAAAACACAGTATGCCTCTCCATTTATTCAAATCTTCTTTTATGTTCCTTATTAGATTTTTGTAGTTTTCCTTATATACTTTTCCCGTGCATTTCTTGGTAAGTATTCCTAGGTCCTTCATATTGTGGTTTTGCTATTGTCTATGGAGTCTTACATCCATTTTATCACCAGAATGATTGTCATTGGCATAGAATAAGGCAATTAAGTTTTGTTTATTTATTTTAAACTATGTATGTCACTGAAATCTTATTATTTTTAATATTTATAGTGATCCTTTTACATTCTTACATTTTTCAATCATAATTTTTTGCAAATAATGAAAAACATGCTTTCCCATGCCAGCGTTTACACTTTTTATTTTGCTTTTCTGATCTTATTCGATTGAGTTCACACACCCTAAACCATGTAAAAGAAATAGTGGCGGTAGTAAATGCACAGAGGTTCTGGTGAGCTATTTTTCGAGAATGTGTTCATCCAATGAAAGACATCGCGCTCTGTCATCTGGCAGTTTTCTGTTTCTTCCATAGTCCTTAGCAGGCCCAGCAGGCTTTGGCTGTGGAATTCAGCAGGTGGGAGGCTTGGTGGACTGAGGATGGCCAAAGGGCCCCAGTCGCTTAGGTTAGGTAAGGAAGGAACACCCATCCTCAGAGCCACTTGAGCCTGAGCGTCCCTCCTACTCAAAAGCAGCCAATCCCCACCCCCTATAGCAGGGATATGTTGGAGATTCCCCGCAAACTGCCAACAGGTAAGGGAAGCAGGAGCCTCTTTGCTCTGTGATTGTGGGCGCAAGAGCAAGCAGGTGGCGCTGAGCAGTTGCCTGGGTACCGAGGCCTGGCTCGCGTTCTGTCAGACTGGCACGACGTCTCGATTCCCTTCTCATTCACTGATTCGGAAAGCACCAACTATGTGTCACGTCGTCTGCTAGACCCTGGGGATGTGAACACAAGGACAGAGTCTCCAGGGAAGATGTGCCTCTACAAAGGTTCTCCTTGTGCTGAGAGGGGCTCTGGCTTGCAGACTTCGGAGCTGAGCTTGGCTGAAGCCTTGACATTTTCAACTAACCTAACAATGAGGTGAGGAGTTCACCAGGCAGATGGGAGGAGGAGGCTTGGCACGTGTTCTGGGGGTAGGAGGGGGAGACTGGGGTGATGGGGCAGGGTGTGGGGATGAGCAGCAGGAAGAGACCAACACTGGGCACTTGCCTTCTGAGTTCAGAGCTCAGACCACGTCCCCCATGCCCGGAGAGCCTGCCTCTCTTTCCTAATGCCAGAGGCTGGCACGTTTGACCACCTGCTTAAATGGGTTTTTTTTCCTAGATCCTCTACAGGTGAGTATAAATTAGAACGGCCGTGAGTTTTAGAAACTTGAATCATATCAGTATGACTACAGCAATCCTCAGACTTAATTATAAAGTAGGTTTGCCTTTTAGATTCTCAGCTCCCCATAAAACCGGATGATCTTTACTAGGACTTCTAGCAAACCCTACAAAACAAGTCCCAGACTGCATTCTGACTGCCAGCTTCCCTGGTAACTTCCCAAAGTCTCTTGAAAACCCACATCGTTAACAGGGTGCTGGGAGGGGTTCGGGAAGCTGAGGGACTCCCTTGCCTGGCCGCTGGAGTTTCATTAAAAGGAACACCCAAATTATCTAGTGAGTTGCTCTTTATCCCATACAACCTTGTTCTTTCAACTAAGTACAGGCTAATGATTGTGAACAGGGATTAAAGCCCCTTATTTTAAAGAAAGACGACTTCCCATTTGAATTACTTTTAAACACACCACTTTACCTCTAATTTAAAATGAATAACAGGCTTAGAGCAGACAACAAAAGATCATTAACCTCATAAGATAAGTGTATCAGGAATTTTGTGTTTTGCCAGCAAATGGAAGAGAATGGGAGAAACTTGCTAATGGGGAGATTTTTTTTAAGCATCATTATCTGGACATCTTTTTTGGTATTCAAATAAGAAAACGGAATTCTCTTCAATGCCCACTTGAGCTTTTGTTCTGCCCTAATTGAAAGCAAACCTGTACGTGGAAAATGATCCTTATAAATGTGAAAGGTTTAGTTTGGGTTAAAAAAATTAATCTTTTTTTTTTTTTGCAGAGAATAATTATCTTAGAGAGTAGTTTTCATCTTGTTATTTGTCCACTTATTTCATTTTCTGGCTTAATAATAATTCAGAATAAAAGTGTGATTTCATAGTCCTGGGTTTTGCCATTGAAGATACAAAAATCCAAGGGAATGAACAGCAGGTAATGTGCGGAAGCTCTGGATTCAAAGATTCTGGAATTTTGCTTTTTATTAAACATATGTTTCTAGAAAACGCTTCCCTTTTATAAACCTTTAATTATTTTGTTTGAATGTGTCTGTGGATACGAAAAAATCAGTAAGAATGATGCTTTAACAAAAAGGCAGAGAAAAAGCAAGATGGTTTGGAAACAGAAATAGAACCAGGTAGAGATAGGGGGATAGGCTGAGGGCATGGAGGGCTGTGGGGTGTTTCTAGAAGCTTCTGGATTCCCAGGGAAGGCGCACCCACCGTGCCTGTGGCTGGGCTGGCTTGGGCTTAACCCTGCAATGCACAATGGGAGTCCCACAGGCTCTATCCCCTTTGCTTCTCCCTGTGGCTGGGCAGGCGATGGTCCTGCATGGCAGCCGCACACCGCACAGGAGGGCTGCAGTATGAGTGGGGCTCCGGGAAGAGGCCACGGTGCCGGGCAAGGCTGAGAAGGGTGAGCTGCTGTCTCTTCTGGGTTTTCAAAAACTCTTGTCAGTTGGCTACTGACTTCCTAATGCACACTCTTCTAATTCTTAATTAGAGCGACATAGCTAATTAATAAGTTTTTTCCAATTATAAATCAACTTAGGATCAGAACTCTGGCTTTGCATGTAATTTCCTATAATCGCTAAAGCTACTGCAAAAACATGCCTCCTGCCAACCGGAACTTTTTTATTTAACACAGACAGACAAGTTCTCACTGGGTTTACGTTTTACAGCAAATTATCTCTGTTGGGATTTATGAAGACAAATTAATATATATATATATATATATATATCAGATTTTCTCCCCTCTTCTTCTACCTCCCCTCTACTTGCTTAAACAAAACAGCATCCTTGCAGGATCATTTCTCTTAGAGATTTTAAAGGGAATTTATCTTAATATTTTCATATTATTACAGGGTAGGAAAAGAGAAAGAGCAGGTGATAATTCGTTTTTGTTCATAACTGTTACCACCTTTTCATGGCTCCTGCAAAAATGAATTGGGAGGTGCCGGCATGCTGTTCATTTATAGAATCTTAACTGGAGAGACACTTATCTCTTTAGTAATGGAGAGTAATTAAAGGTGGGCCTGAAGACCAGGCACCAGCTCTGGTGACATGTCACATCCTTGGCTGCCACAATTCCTCAGTGGTTTATCAAAGACTACTCCTTTAATATGGAGATTACACTTATGTACTTGTCTGAACTTGAAAGGCATTTGCCTAATTTACTTATTAATGAGATGTAAATCTATTTGTATGGCACGTCACAAGTTTCCCCGAAATCGCTGCTACTTAACCGGTGATAAACCCTATGATTTAAACGAAAAATAATACATTTAGCTTTCCACATTCATTCTGTTAAAAATTGATATAGTCTATGTTAAATTTATTAATATTGCTTGCTGTCATTCAGTTTGCAGCTCTTGGTGAAATATGACTTGACAGCGGCCGCATTAAAGATGTATGCCATTGTATTCAACAAAGATTAATGAAGCCCGGTAAAAATAGCTGTAAAAGAGAAAGTGATCCGAATGTAAAATCAGTGAATTAAATGAGGCCGCGCATACCATTTGTTAATATGCATGAGGAGGGAGGCAGCGAATGAAAATGTCTCTATGCAAAGTTCATTTGGGAATGTTTCAATATTGTCTGGATATTCCACAACTATTGAACAGCAGCCTAATGGAGCAGCGTCCACGCAGACCGGGTGCGCCCCGGGCCCAGTGCCCTCCTTGGTGTGGCCGGCTGGGGCCGGGGCAGGCGGGGAGCCGACCCACGCGTCTCCGCATCCTGATGGTTTTCTCCAGATCTCTCTTCGGCTCCTCCTCAAGACCCCTTGCCTACATCGGCCTCTGTCTGTGTGAAGGAGAATGAGCAAGGAGCGTTTTCGCTGGGGGTTAGTCTCCAAGTTCAGGTGCTGGCGATACCAAGTCTGTGCTGGGCTTGGAGTCAGGTTGTAGACCAGAGATGGAACCTTTCTGTGCCTTGATATTTTTCCCCCCAAATGAAGAGAGAGCTTAGCATTCCACCATTCGAAGCACTTGGACATCATTAGATAAAAGACCTACACGAGTCCAAATTATTCGTACGGCACTTAAAGAGCACAGATCCTGGGGATTTCACCCCGGCTAAGGCGTCGGTCTGTCTGTTTGCATGACGAGCCTGTTCTATTCTGGCACTGCTGGATTGAAGGACTGGGTAGTGCTTTCTTTGTACTATTTGGAGGGGATGATTTATTTCTGCAGTTCTCATTATAAAATACTGCTGGTGTCATACCCTGCCAGGTTAAGACTTTCAAATAAATTAACAGTGACAGAAAATTGTATGCAGTAATCATAATATAAACCCGGCATATTTATCAATCAAGGAGGTGTTTTGATAGATTTAAGCCATTAATGATAGGTGTTTCTCCCAGCTTTGCCTACAAGGAGGTCAAAGGCTGTCCAGAAGAAAATATTTTGAAGTGTTTTGCTTGGGTTTGTTTTTAGAATTTGCTGGGGATGGGGTGGTTGTTGTTTGCACGTGTGTGTCAGTTTTAATTAACAGAGTCAATGGCAATAGAGTAGCTGGTGCTGCTGCCTCTACTGCCAGCTCGGAGGCAGTTGGCGGGGAGGTGCACACATGTTGAGGGTGGCAGCCCTGAGAAAGTGCTGCCTAGAGCACTGAATTTCCCAAAAGGGTGAATACAGGTGTTCGTGCTCAGAACACTTTAGAGGGATTGTTGTTCTGCAGCTCAGCAAATGTCACCCATTCTGTAGTCTCAACAGGTACTGAGAAGCCAGAAGAATTTCCCAGACAGTGCAAGAATGACCTGCATGGGGGCTGGGCAGGTCCTTCCCTCGGTCAGCCTCCACGAACCACATGGTGTGACTCGGTCCCAGGAGCTGCAGCAGGGGCAGGGACCAGGGCAGGGGAAGAAGCTGGGGAAGTGAACATTCCCTCCTCAGGGATGTTCTCCCAAGGCCAATATTTGGCCACTATTTTCAGGTGATCATTAGACCTAAGAGCATTTAATGCTGTGATTAAAAGCCATGGGAGATCAGGCGCAGTGGCTCATGCTTGTAATTCCAACACTTTGGCTTGAGATCAGGAGTTCGAGACTAGCCTGACCAAAATGGTGAAACCCCATCTCTACTAAAAATGCAAAAATTAACCAGGTGTGATGGCACATGCCTGTAGTCCCAGCTACTCAGGAGGCTGAGGCACAAGAATCGCTTGGACCCAGGAGAAGGAGGTTATAGTGTGCCAAGATTGTGTCACTGCACTCCAGCCTGGGCAACAAAGTGAGATCCATCTCGAGAAAAAAAAAATGCCATGGGAACATGCAATGTAAAATAAACTGGCGTTTTTGTGGCTTGGACACTCTACCAACAAACATGAGGTCCCATCTCCCTTGGACTTGATCCCTGCCCCAAACTCATAGCTAATCTGGTAATTTCCACCTGGGTTTGAACCCTCCAGGCCTCAGGCTCACTGCCATTTCAAAGTGGGCTTTGAAGAAGCCAGGTGAGCCAGCATCCTCTCCACCTGCTGGGCAACTCAGCCTCACAACCTTCCACTGCCCTCTGAGGTGCTCCCTTTGGAGCCAGGCTTCCCATTGGAAGAAGTCCCAGTCATAAGAGGCTGCATCCGAACCTTTGCTGGGCCTCACCTCCCTCCACCATGGTGCCAACAACACACTTGTGGGTGCGTCGGCCTCCCTGTCCATGCTCACTGTGGCATCAGGGACAATGGCAGTCTAGGCCCTCCTTGGAGGCACTTTCTGGAAGCACAAAGCAAGGAGACCAGGAGGACCCTCGACACTCCAGGCAACAGGACACCAGTTCATGGAGTCCAGGACTGCAGGGACCTTCAAAGTCACTTTTTGATCCCTCTCTCATTTACTTACTCCAAATCCTGGCTGGGTTGTCCTTTCTGATTTGATTAGGATAAGGGTGACTGTTCTTCTATAGAAAGTGAAGTTACATTGATTCCATATCCAGAAAACTTATCCCGTTGTCCAACTTTTCCCAGTCAAAGAAATGGAAATGGGAAGATGTTACCTCTAGAATCATACCAACCACTCTTGGAAGTGGCCGGCCCTTTGGGCTGGTGGACACATGCTGCAGGAGGGCTCAGTGGTTTTAAGGCAGATTTAATGAAGAAACAATGCCCAGCACTTCTGCTGTTATCCAAAAGATCCCTGTCAATGATTTTCTGGGATTTCACCCAAGGGGGCTAGGAAGTCACAGGCTCCTTCTGTTATCACATGATGGGAGCTGATTCTTCTCCTCCTTGGTTCCCAAGTTAATCCAGCCAAAATGTCCAAGTAGTTTTGCAGGTGACTGTGTCTGAAGAAGCCACAGCACCACGAGTCCTCAACACCCCTCTGGTAACCTTTCCTCCTCTGGAAAAGGACTATAGTGGCAGCTCCCTCATCCAAAATCCCATTTCAAAGTTAAGGAGGCTGAAATGTAGACGCTTTGAGATGCATCCACAGTCGCATGGTGAATTTAAACAAGACCCTACTGGTCCAAGCTCAAGACCCTGATCAACCAAGTTTTCAGGGCACAAGACCAAGACTGGGATTCCGTCTTGGAATCGAAAAGGCAGTCGTTGCAGTCAAGAAGAAGGGAGGGTGAACTGAGAAAACGTCAGCGCATGTGCCTTTATGCCCTAAGCTTCAAACACAATCACAAGATTGTTAAAGGAATAAGGGTATCTTTGTGCTGCTTGGATTTAATGTTCCTTTTTAAGGAAAACATTAAAAATAAAATAAAATTCAGCTGTCATTTATTTAACTAACCTCTGAGCCATTACATGGAATGAGTTGGTGACCTAAAAATTTGTTTTAAAGGATTCAAACGAACTGCAGTATGGGCAATTCTTGAGTAGTAAAAGTCTTACATCTTGAATGGAATGCAGTTGTATACACTTGGTAAACAAGAGCCTCAGAAATACCAGTTTTGCACATTTGCTGTGGCTTTGTAGTTAGGACATTAATTAATGACCAAATAGAGAAACGTCTGTGTGCCCAGCAGATGGTAAACAAGCCCAGGAGAACATTACCATCTGAATTGCAAAGAAGGCTGGCAGCTTCCTGTCCCCACACCCTGCCCAGATCTGCCAGCCTGTTCCTAAGAGTGGTGGCTGTCGCTCACGCGGATCCTGAGTGGACTGGAGATGGGCTGCCGGGGGCTGCCACTCTCAGGATCAAGGACGGCAGATCTTTCCATCAGAGTGTGGGAGGAAGCACAGGTCAGTAACTGTCAGGTCAGAAGCGGGATGCTGAGTTACCTGCTTCTATTTCTCTCTCTCTCTCTTTTTAATTTTAAAGCTGCAGGGAGGATGCTCTGGTGAAGTCTGACCTCTGAGAGCCAGGCTGGCTTTTCTCTCTTTCTGAGCTCACGGGCATTGCTGCTAATGAGGGTAGAGAAGGCACAAATACGACAGAGACAATAAACGCCAAGGACCCGCCCACGAGCCATGTGTGGCCTGTGAGCCTCCAACCCTCTGTAGCGCCCCATGGCCAGCAGGGCCTCTCCCCCAAAGACAGGGCCAGGGTCACCAGATGCAGGGCATGTGTGTCTTGCCCTGGAAGGTGACCATCTGGACAATGGGCGGTGCTCAAGAGACAGGGAACCCCATTTCTAAGCTCAGCACTACAGGGAGAGCTGAATAATGACTGGAATTAGCAGAATTTATTGGTCTTCAGAAGCCTGTGGAATAATCAGCCTCTGGCTTTGTTGTCAACAAGGTATCCTGAATTGAAGCAAATGTCACTCAATCAAAATGTGGAAGGCAAATGGTGATGCAGAAACTTTGTTTTATTCTCAAATGCAGATTTGGTACTTTGATTTATGAGTGACCATCCTGTTTACTCTTTAAGCAATTCATTTCACTAAATTAGAAACTGTACAAAACATACACTCACTGCCTACCTACACTGATAACTGAATATACGTATGTTTATAAATAGTTCAAGGTGGAGAATAGAGAAACATTAATTGCATAGTTCAAAAATTAGAGACAAACTTGCTTTAGGTGTTTTGAAATCAGTATGCTTAGTTCTTAACTAGTTTAAATGTATTTTTCTTTTTCCCTTCATGTCTTTCTGAGATATAACCTCATAAATACTTATACCTCTGTATTTTATTTCCAAATATTTACTTCCCCTGATTTTTTAACTGAAACAACTTCAGAGTTTAAAAATAAACAATTCGGGGCATAATCAGTGTGCACAAACAATTCATTAATAATTAAAGTCATCAGTCAGTTGGCATGTGTGGTCAGGACCAACAGGGACATACATTTTTTAAGCCCCAAAGCAGAAAAAAGAAATGTGGCCATTAGAAATGTCTAGAAATGATGGGGAAAGGGCAGGAGACAGGGCCGTTTGGCAACCATTCCCACTGCTGGAAACCATTGCCACCAGCAGCGCTGCCCACTGATTACAGAAAACCTTTGGGAGTTTGTTTTGTTTTGATTTGTTGACCGAAGATGAATTTGATGAAAAGTTATATCTCAAAATGGCCTGTTTATAACATTGATAGTCACCGGTTATAGAAGCTGTACTGCGGAGAGCAAGCCTTTTACCCACATTGTCATAGTCCATCTCCCTCCAGCCACATGAAGTCTCACTGTCATTCTCACTAAGCCTCTTTTCATTGATGGATGAACTGAGACCTGGAATCAAAAACAAAGTGGAAAACTGCAATAGGCACTACGTACCTAGAAAAATGTCTCACTGTTATTTATTGAGCAAATTTAAAAATGAGCATCATGCAGAGATGGCTGAGCCATCCCATGCGGAGATGTGGGCGGGAGAGGCTACATTGGGCTGGTCAGTTCACCAGCCTCAAGATAGTCCCATAGAAGCCTGTCCCGCAAAACTGTGGGACAGGCTGACTTCTCACCCCACCCTCCACCCTCCAGTACCCCCATCAAGCTTTAGAGCAGAGAGCCAGGTAAGCGCAGGGGAGCTCTGTCCCAATCCGAAAATCGTGAATCGGCAGATTTGTCTTTTTATCCTGTAACTCAGCACAAGTGTTTTAGCCCTGACTGCTCAAAAAGCATGTAAGGATATGGACTATTTTAGATTCTCATTAGATTGGCTTGCTGATTTATTTTCCTTAAGCACCTTTCTGTGAAAGTTCCCATAAAATCATAATGAACACGAGCCGTGTTGACTGAGTGCCTAGAAAGCATCTTCTCTTTTTTCACCTGCCTCGTCTCATTTGAGCCTCAGAACAGCCCCCTTAGTGGTGGTCTTACATTCACAGCATATATATTTTTTTGTTTTGTCTAGGAAGTTATGATTACTTACATTTTCCTGCTGCTTATAATTTTGGTTGTGACTCAAAACAATTTTAATGAAAATGAAAAGCAATGTATTTTTTTTTTTCTTTTTTGAGACGGGGTCTTGCTTTGTCATCCAGGCTGCAGTCCAGGGTCGCAATCTCTCTGCATTCTCCACCTACTGCGTTCAACAATTCTCCTGCCTCAGCCCCCTGAGTAGCTGGAACTACAGGTGCGCACCACCACGCCTGACTAATGTTTGTATTTTTAGTAGAGACAGGGTTTCACCATGTTGCCCAGGCTGGTCTCAAATTCCTGACCTCAAGTGATCCTCCTGCCTCAGCTTCCCACAGTGCTGGGATTACAGGCATGAGCCACTTTGCCTGGCCAAAAAAAACAATGTATCTAACCTCCAACTCCAGAAAAGTAGATGAGGCCACTCCTTAGAAAATAATTTACAGGTCATGTTGTGGTGGAGACAGAGCAGAATACAGTTGAGACTGAGCCACAGGTGTGAGTGTTTCTTGGAACGAGCCAACAATAAGAAGCATGGAGGTGCTTCCATCACCTCATCCTGGCAACACATACACAAGACCAGAAAGGTCCTGGGGTGAAGGCTGGTCAGAAAGCTCACCAGTGCTTGCGTCCCTCAAACTCCTGGGCACCAAGAGACCCCACTTTGCAATCTCAATTGCTTCTGGGTGCGTCTTGGGACCAGACGGGCCATGCAATGTGGCAGCACCCGCCTCTGTGCAGCTTCTCCCTATCCCGCCTTCCTTATTCACTAGGTGGAGTGGACAGGGCCACAGGACAGAATGTTCTGGATCCTGAAGGCTACATTGAACAGACTTCTGTACTCTTCCAGACCCTTATCAACTGGGACAAAAGCCTCACACCTTGTCGGAGGCTGCTGAAATTTGGGGTTAACCACTGTACTGGCTCACTTTCCCTGACCACATGTGAGCACAACTTGGTTCCTGAGTCAGGAAGAGGAAAGGCCAGCAGGTGGGAAACTGTTTCTCAAACTGTGGATCCAGACAAGGTTAAGGACCCTGGTAAACTGAGGACAATGTTTGTAGCAGAACTCCCCAAAACTATCATTACTGACTCATGACATCATACAGTTAATAATGCAGGAGCGCAGATGATCTTCTAGTGGAGAGAACTTTCGGATCTTGTCCACTGCTATCGTCCCAGTACTTAACATGGCACTTGATAAATGTTTGTTAAATAAATAAATGCACATCACGCGTTCCCACCCATAGTACCCCTACTGGAGGCTCCCTCATCACACAAGCGGGGCTCTCTCCCGGAAATCCCTAGTCCTCTTTTGTTTGTTTGTTTTGTTTTTTTGAGACGGAGTCTCACCCTGTTGCCCAGGCTGGAGTGCAATGGCACAATCTCAGCTGACTTAAACCTCCGCCTCCCGGGTTCGAGTAATTCTCTTGCCTCAGGGATTACAGACACATGCCACCACGCCTGGCTAATTTTTTGTATGTTTAATAGAGACAGGGTTTCACCATGTTGGCCAGGGTGGTTTTGATCTCCTGACCTTGTGATCCGCCCACCTTGGCCTCCAAAGTGTTGGGATTATAGGCATGAGCCACCATGCCTGGCCCCCCCAGTCCTCTCTTACGTGTTGACTCCTGCTCGGTGCCCAGGATGTGCCGAGTGACTGATGTTGACAGTGACCTTTCCACTGTGCCCTCCGCCTTCCCCACCCAGATGGGGAGTATTTTCAATAGGACGTCTGTTGACTGAGAAGGATTTCTTTTCCCACCCATTTGAAAGCTATCCACTGTGAAATGTAGCCAGCAACCTGCCACCAGCAATAAATTAAAATCAATGAAATTCCCAGTCTGAGCTTTTGCAAATTTAGGACTGGCCTTCTCTGCGTGGGTGTTATGCTGAGGCTTGATGCAAACCACGCTCCTTATCTTTGACTTTTTAGGCGGCCTTCCCTCTGCTACCACTTGCAGGTGAGAGCAGGTGAGCCCTGTGTCTGCATTTACACTTGGTATTTGGTGACAAATCATTTTTATACCATCTGTCATCACTAGAAGAAGCCCTGACTTTCTCCCCTCCCTAGGAAGTCCATTGGCAAGCTTCGTGAACCAAGATGAAGGCATAATCACAGTTCCACGAGACATTTCTCCTAGCGGAAGCTGGGTCTCCAATTCCTGAAGCTTGTAGTAATGACAATACCATCTAACGTATGTGCTTTCAATATACAAAACCCTGTCACATTTATTGCGAGTGCATTTAAGCCTAAAACAACCCACGAAAGAGGATATGAACATTTTTTTTTTTTTTTTACGGCTGAGACAGCTGAGACTCAGAGAAGGGAAGGGCTAGTCCAAGGCTATGTAGTCAGAAGGTGAAGAACTGGAATGTAAACACGCGCTTGCTGGCTGGAATTTTATTACAGGGGAGACAGAAGGTTTAAGGACAGTTTCTGTCTCTGTTTTAAAATGGCATCTTTCTTGTGCGAAGAATTGGGTATTTGCCTAGGAAACCAAAGGCCACCCTCTGAAGACCACGTTCAGACCTACCCAAGCTTGTCCCACAGGCAGGCCCTGTTCTTCCACTGGGACCCCTCCCCAGGGCAGGGGCTCTCAGGCTGATTGGGGCTCACCAGGGCGCACAAGGCCCCCTTGCGTCATCAGGATCCCCATCTCAGAACCAGAACCTGGTACAGAATAGTAACATCACAACAAGACTGATCGAGGACTGGGAAGCCAGCCTACATTACTCCTCCTCTGTTGGGTGAGCCCCCTGCAGAGACTCTTCCAGCTGCAGACACCAGCCTCACCCAAAGACCACGCTTTCCAGGCAGCCCTCACCCCTGGATGACCCAAGAGTCTCAGGCTGTCCTGGCTCCAGTAGGAACAGATCTTGCGGGAGGTTCCAGCTCTGGGACACACGAGGAAGTGGAGCATGGCAGCTCAACCTCTGCCTCCATCCAGTCCTGCCTTCTCCCTGCCGTTCCTTCTGCAGGCACTGATGCCCACGCCCACCCTCAGAACTGTCCTCCGAGTCTGCCTCCTGCACACTAACTGGAGGTACATCTTAGGGCAACGTCACCTTGGCGAAGTGTCCCCATCACCCTGGCATCAGTCAGGTGACACTGTCCCTGCCCCTTGCTTCTGGAATGACAGCAAACTGTCGCCTCCCTCGCGGGGCAGGGTCTGCCTGTCTTCAGTCCCCGGGCGGCCTAGAGAATAATCACTCACTCTCCCTCTCTGCACCTTTTGCTCTGCCGGGCTTGGACATTTATTCAAGGAGGGTTTTATTTTTTCACTTCTGTTTGCCTATGTTAACATCTACATTGAAGCAATGTCTGAGTTATCACCAAAGCTTCCACTTTTGCTGTAAGAAGTTCATCAAATCCTTGCCCCATGGCACCTGTGTGGCCTGTCGGCTGGACCTAAAAGGGCGGAAAAATTCCCAGTTCTGCCTGGGAGAGAACCACACTCTCTCAATGCAGGGAAGTGGGAGTCATGCCCCAGGTCATGCCAGGATCCTTGATGACACCAATAAAACCTAGCTTCCAGTTCTGCTTGCTGGAAAGCCAAGTAATTCAAGAGGCAAAGCACAACTGGAATTCAGGGGCTGATTTCCGAGTTCTCTGCCCACACACCCTCAGCTCCAGCCCTGAGCCCAGGCCCAGATGCAGTTCCTTCCGCTGCTCCGTCACACGCTGGGTGTGGCTTTTGGACAATCAAGGGGAGCTAGGAAGGAGCTTCTGGACCTACTCAGAACAAGTGGATGCCGGGGTGTCCAGAGCACAGAAAGGAAAAAAACAAAACAAAACAATGCAGTGTCTGGCGCCTTGCTACCGTTTCATCACAGCATCCCCCATGGCCACTTCTCCACAGTCTCATTTTATGCTGTTTTGGTTACCTGCGGTCACCCTCGGTTCAGAAATAAATAAGTACAGCACAATGAGACATTTTGAGAGAGAGAGGAACCATATTCTCATAACTTTTATTGCAGTATATTGTGGCGACTGTTTTGTTTTATTATTAGCTATCATTGTTCATCTCACTGTACCTAATTTATGAATTAAACCTCATCATAGTCATGTATATACAGAAATAAAAACGTAGTATACACAGGGTTCAGCCCTATCCGAGGTTTCAGACATCTGCTGGAGGTCTTGGAGCACAACCCTGAGGATGAAGGGGGACAGCTATAATTGTAACTGTGTTTGCCCTCCGCCAATCAACTCCGGTTCTATATTTGTTTACAAATTAGATAAGAGGGAAGATATAAAAAGTCGTAAGAAGGGCCTTTCAGCAGGGGAAACAGTGAATAACAACCAAAAAAGCTTAGCTAAATTATGAAGGTAAAGGCTAAAGGCAGGACTTCACCAGAGTTGTTGACCTGCTAAAAAGGTGCTGCTCATCAGTGAAACACATTCCAGGGCTGGCCTTCCAGGGACTCTGTGCCGATGCAGGTGTGCCCATAAAGAATGCTACCTGGTCATGTTCAAGAATCCTGATCTGGGCCGGCAGGATGGCTCACGCCTGTAATCTCAGTACTTTGGGAGGCCGAGGTGGGCAGATTGCCTGAGATTAGGAGTTCGAGACCAGCCCAGCCAATATGGTGAGACCTCCTCTCTACTACAAATAAAAAATTAGCCGGGTGTGGTGGCACGCACACGTAGTCCTAGCTACTCAGGAGGCTGAGGCAGGAGAATCACTTGAACCAGGGAGGCAGAGGTTGCAGTGAGATGAGATGACGCCACTGCACTCCAGCCTGGACAACAGAGCGAGACTCTGTCTCAAAATAATAATAATAATAATAATAATAATAATAATAATAATAATGGTAATAATAATTCTGATCTGTCATAAATCTTGTCTGTTTCTTAAAGAGCATGAAAAATATGTTTCCCATGCTAGCTGGAAATCACAAACTCTTTCACTGAAAATAATCAAAGCAACGGAATTTTAAATTTCCACCACCTGGTCTTGGAAGACAGGGACACTGAGATATCCCAGCTGGGAGGACAGTGCTGAGCGAATTGTGCAAGAGACTAGTGTCAGCCTTTGCTTGGAACAGCCCCACTGAATTTTTATGATACAGTTTAAAGGGAGCCGGTGGGTACAATTGATTCTTGTCCTCACATTTTACATCAAAGAAACTCCATTGGCAGTTCAGGTCACCAAAATCACAAATGAAGTGGATTTAATGGTCCAAGTTTGGTCTCCAGAGATGAGCGTGGTAGTTGCACAGCTTCCATCTTCTGGCAGGTTTTTGTTGATAATAAGCTTGAACTAATCTACTTTTAAAGAAGACAGGAGACGGACCCACTGAAGAAACAGACAGTGAAGTCCAGCCCCATTCACTGTGCAGTCTCCTGCAAGGTTAATGCAGAGATACCTGCATGAAAACCGCTTTGCCCCCACATTAAAAGCAGCTTATCCTTGGGGCTCACCTTGCCACTGCTTCAGCTGCAGGTCTTTACTTAAAGACTTACAGGCAAAGCACTTACAGTTCCCAATCCAGTGACATTTGCAGCTTACTATCATTTATTGAATATCGTCCAAAGAGCAAACACAGGCTTGATCCTGGTGGCGTTTTAGTTGGGTTGTAAATGTTTGCCAGTTACCAAGAATAGAAAGAACGGGTGAGACAGGGACATAGAAAGAGATTGAAAGTGAGAGGGAAGGAGAGATGCAGAGATGCGAAGATACAGAGAAACAGAGAGGGTTCAGCTCCCAAGATCGTCCCGAACACAAAGATGATGCCACAGCTGGAGTTTTCACAACTTGGATTTGCTTCATATTCTGCCTCAGCTCCCTTTGCCCCCTCAAGTCTCAGGCATCGACACTGGCACATCTGCCAAGTTGCCTTGGTAGCCTCCTTGTTCCTCCCTGACCGGGCTCACCTGGAAGCCTGGGGTCAGAGAGGGACTTGTTTCTACACCCGGGAGGGAGAGGACAGGAATGTTTTGCTTTTTACTTTCTATAGCCAGAAGATTCTACAAGGAATAATAATTCTTGAGAAGGGGGATGAGGGAGGCAAATGGAGGTTATCTCAATTTATAAACAAGATCTATTATTTGATAAAGTTAAAAAAAACAGCCAGATTTTCAACATCATTAACCTCCAGGGAGAATCGAATTAACACCACAATGAGATATCACCATGTACCTATGAGAATGGCTAAAGCCACAGGGACGGACTGTCTTGCGCTGCTGGTTCTGCCCTGCTTATGTTCTCTGAAGTCAATTTAGAGAACTGCAACCAGCACTTTTTACAAAATGAAATTAATTGTGTAAAATATGAATATTAGAGAACTTTACTTATCTTAGAGGCAAGTAGAGTTCTATGAAATGTTTCCTGATGAAATGTGTGTGTGTGTGTTTGTGTGCACGCGTGTGCATACGCGCATGTATGCACTGTGGATAGTGACATCAAAAATATTAAAATTAAGTATAAGGTATTTGTTTCTGAATAGATAACTGTATTTAATAAGCAGATTAATGACTTCTCTCACATTTTAAATTTACTCAGTTCTACTCTAAATTTAAATATACCAAGACCCAATATGCCCATGTTAGCATATTAAATATGGAGTTTGGAGATTCTTGTGAAAGTTAAATGTGGCGATGTTTATAGAAGTACTCTGTAAACTATAAAGCTTGCCCAGATGCAAGGGATTCTGCTGCTGATACTTTTGGAAAACTCAGGATGTTCTAAAGGGCAGCATTTTTAAGCACCTCAGCGTTTTGTCAGTTTTAGGCCTAAGAATTAGGCAGAGTGTCCCAGAGAGACCGTTCAAAGGCTACGTTCTAACTTCCTGTCCTGCTCGGCCACCAGCTGATTTTTCTCTTTGCTTTGAAGATCCATCTTGTGGTCAAGGTAGAATCACAGTTTCCTGGGCCATTTCTCCTGCTCCAGGCTGATCCTGTGCTGCACGAATGACCAGGCTTGCTCCAGGAGTGGTGGCGAGGTGGGACGGGGGGTGTTACATTTGCATCATCATTCTTCGTTGCCTGCACAGCATCAGCCAGTGGGCATTGGGGTCAAGTGCACAATGCCAGCCACAGGTGGACATCACACCTGATCAGATGAAGTCCCACCCTCGGTCCTTGTGCTGGCTGCATTGTGGCAGGTTAGGAGACAATGGCTCCCTCCGGGACTCTGGTCAGAGGCTCCTTGGCAGGTGCCTGGCTGTCTGGGGAGACTTCAGGGTGTCTGATCTGACAGACTTGGCAGCCCATACTTGTCTGACTCTCTGAGAAGCTGCATTTCCACTTCCCTCCCAGGCTGCCAGAGGGGAAAATGTTGATGCTTCTCCCATTTGACAGATGGGAAGACTAACACTCAGGGGGGATAAATTAGTTCCTTACATCACAAAACACATAGATGGCTAAGTTTAAATTAAAAATTGGGTATTGTATTCCTCACATCTTAGTCCAGCTCTATACCACCAATGATTGTAACACATTACTCATCTGTAAATGTCATCTAGAGCTCCAGGTAAACAAAGGATATTGGTTTATCCACCTGTAGACTGATGGTTTTTGGATACTAAAATCATAAATGCACCATGTGTCCAAGACATCTTAAGAAAGCTCAGCATCTAATTTCCTATTGTTCTCAAAATACTCTAGGTTCATGTCTATTATTTTGTTCATAGATGGTGTCCCAAGACAGTAGGTAAGGCTTATGCTAAACCCCTTTTAAAAATACAAAATGTAAGACATAAAGAAAGTGACTTATTTAAGATCATGGGGCAAATTACCCAATGCCGTGACCCAGACTGTTGTTCTGCCACCAACCTGGCCAAGAAGGGTTCCGAGAGGGCTTCGGATACTTCAGATCTGAACCAAATGACTGGGCTTGCCCACGGCTCCACTGAGATTGGTTTTAATTTCTCCTTTGAGTCTAATGAGTACATTCTTAGTAAAGTAAAATACTCAAATACTTTCACGAATTATATCTTACAAAATGTGCCATGTCCCAGTTCCGGACGTGCAAAAACTGTAGGCCTATTTAATATTCTCTGGCTTCTGATTCTACCAATAATGTTATGTTGATGAATGGCAGGCATACGATTTTAAGTTTTAGGTAACTCACTGGCCAACGACAAAGGAGTTCATATACTCATGCAATATGTGGAGCCCCAACAGCCTCCCAACCCGTACGTGTGTTAAGAGCACAGGTGTCTCTGAGTTTTTATGGGGAAGGTGCACTGCACTGAGCTGAGAGGTATCTCTATACCTAACATTCCTTGGGCATGTCCTGAGCACCTACTGCTGGGTGCGCCCTAGTTTTTTCCCGGTAAATTCACACTGCGTGGCCCCTCTTGGCTTGCTAATGAAGTACAAGGTTGTCACAGCATTTGTGTATTTTGGGGGATAAGCATATTTTTTGCTGACCATAGTCCCATCTGAATAATATCTAATAATAGTATGGGAAGGTCACAGAGGTTTTCCCAGGAAGCAACTATAAGATGCTCTGGCTCTTTGCCATGCAAAATGAATCTGACTTCTCTGATGTGGGTAAACTCGTTTCAACCCAGAAGTCCTTTTGCACAATAACATCTCCCTTTAGCAGATTAAATTTAAGAAGATGAAATCAACACTCATTCATTTTTCATGTTTATCCATTTTGGATCCAAGGCTTCTTTGGAAGAAAACTCAGTGAATCGTGGCCCCTCACAAAGTTTAATCAAGGCCATGACAACATGTGGTACCTTAGAGCCTTGGAGACCATTGGACGCTCACTCTGAAGAGGGGACAGAGTGCACAACAGGACCGCCCCCCTCAACCCCACCCAGTGCCCATGCCGCAGCTCTCATGCAGGACAAAGGGTGCTCAGAGCGGCAGGCACTGCAGATTTTGTCCACTACTGGCAGCCTTATGCCTTAATTCCACAGAACCCCAAAGACCAGACAGTTGCAAGGGCCACCTGGGCACTCCCGGCCTTCTGGGCAGCAGTTCATCATCTGACACTCACCCTTGATCTGTGTTTTTCAAACTTCACAACAAAACTTCAAGAAAAAAAACTATTAGCTGCAAATTAGATATTCTGGTGGAAGCCTAGAATTATTTTTCAGGACAGAGGGCTCAATTTCCCGCTCTCAGGTGTATGATTAAAATCAATTAAATCACTCTTCCAATGTCAGCCGCAAGATTCTCCTGACAAATGAAATTATGCGAGGAAAGTGTTCTCTTCCCTCTTCAGCCCCTTCTCAGCCTCCCTCTCACCGCAGAAGAGATCAAAATGCTCAGCTCGGGGATTTCCGAGATATTTTCCATAAGAACAGGAGCAATCCCGGGACCCTTATGTAAGTAGACGAGGAGGTCTCTGGTGGCCAGATTTGATGGCCTCTGTACGTGGAGATAGACTCGCAACTAACGAACAGGAAATGCTACTACGGGAAATTTAACCGTTTGGGGGCTGAGCCAGGCTTCTTTACATAAATTAATGTTTTCTTGGCAGGAAAACGAATGAGCCCTTCAAATTCGGACGTAACCTTTTTGCATGTCTCTTTTTACACATAAGACAACCCTCCATGCGTTTTTCCTTCTGAGGAAGCTCTGTCTTACCAGCCCCGAGAGGTCTTAGTGGATTTAAAACCAACAGAGGAGCTCACTGATGCCTTCTCATCCTTCCAGAGCATGTGCAGGGTTAGCACAAAGCAGCCAGTGCTGGCCTTGAAGAATCATGCCGGGGAGCTCTTTTCAAGGGAAAATAGAAAGCAATCCATTCCCATGAAAATGAGTAGTTGCGGGACAAAGCTTTCTCCTGGGCAGAGGTGCTCACATGTGGCTCTGTGTTACCTTCGGCAAATTATTTACTTGTTAATTGCTTAAAACATGTGGACTTGGGTGTGACTTTTGCCCAAGAGACATTTGTCAATATCATACGCTCGTTTGGTTTGACTTTTTGCCCTACTGAGGATTGAACGAATGTTGGTTGCATTTTGGAAGTGTCCCATCCTTCCTCTGTGCCTCCGGTCCTCCATTCCTGCCCCACCTCATTGGTGCCAGTCACGCTGCATGATGTCTTTTGTTCCCCTTTCAGGTTGCAAGTCCAGGACATCACACTGGAGGAGCAGGCTTGCAGCCAGGCATGCCAAATCTTCCGCACCCCCAGCCAGAGGGCTCCCCGTCAGGGCTCCTGGGCTGGGGCTCCTGGGCTGGCTCTGCCACCCGGAGCCCAGGAGCATCTCTCTCTCCTCCAGTCTGAGTTCAGTCCTCCTTCACACCACGGCTACCCCATAGATGTTCCAAAAATGCTGAGACACCATGCCACTCCCTATTTAACTTCATCAGTGTTTCCAGGTCTTTCTGAGGGGAAGCCCAAACTTTGCAGTGTCACCTGCAAGGCCGACCTTACTGGCCCCTGCTCTTTGCCCAATCTCATCTGCAACACCAGGGTACTGGCCACACGGCACTTGTACACACCTCAAAAGTCTACTACTGCTCTCAGCTGGGTCCTTTGCAATGGCCATTCTCTCTGAACGCCCAACCTCTGGTCCACCATGACAACTCTTGGCCTTTGTTCAAGTAGAGATTGGTGTGTAGAGCTGTGGTTAAGAGGGCAGACTCCGTGTAAGCCTCAAGGTGACTCCTGCTCTCAAACTCACATGAGGCTCATCTCATTTTTCTATCTGCAATTTTGTAGATTTTAAAACAAATTTTTAAAATATCTGTATGCATTCATGTTGTCAAGACCTTCTGGATCATCTGCCTTCAGCCTTTCCATACTGTCAAAAATCTTTGGGTTTTTAATTTGTATATAGTTACACCTTTTTTTTTTTCTATTTGTTTTCCGCCATTAGCTAAATATTTAGAAAGTCATCAGATGACTTAAGATTATGAAAATATTTTCTGGACAATACTTTTATAGTTTCACTGTTAATGGTGTTACATAGATATATGTTAACTTTAGGTAACTAGTTTTCATAACAGCATTATTAAATGAACAATCCATTGCCTGTTGATTTCTTTGTCCTTTTACAGTTTTATATTTCTGTCTCTAGTATTTTCATTCTAATCTATTGATCTATCTGTTATTTCTAACCCTGCACCATTGCATCCTGATATGAGGTTTCAATAGCCTGACTAATGGTACCTCTCTTTCAAATGTTTCTAACAATTCTTGTATGTCTATCCTACAGAGTGAATTTCAGAATAGTGTTGTTTAGTTCCCCTCTCCCCTAAAACAACTTCCTTAGAAAAGAATATTACTCAACAATAAAAAGGAATGTAATATTGATACACACTACAACATGGTTAAATCTCAAAATAATTATCCTAGGTAAAACAATCAGAAAAACAGAGTATACTTTATGATTTCATTCATAAAAAATTTAGGAGATGGAAATTAATATTTAGCTACAGAAAGCAGATGAGTGTTTGTCAGGGGATGAGGTTGGGGAGTCAGGGAGAAGTGAGAGAAATTTTCAAAGGGGCACCAGGGAATTTTGGAAGGTGAGGCATGTATGTGTTATCTTGAGTGTGGCATGGACATACGTGGAAACTTACCAAACCGCACGACTTAAATATGAGCAGTTCATTGTATTTCAAGGAGACGGCACCAAAGCTCTTAAAAGAGACTGTGGACTTGGGGGAAAAAATCACATCCCCCAAATTGACATATTAACAATAATGAGCCTCCCCATGCGGGGCTTCCATCTTTGCTCTCGCTGGCTCAAGCAGCATTTTCATGATCATCTTTGTGCTTTCTCCACAAAGGCCCTGGATCTTTCCTGTGAACTCTATTTCATAGCACTATATTTTTTTGTGATCGTAAATAGATTATTTTTACATTTTATTTTCTACTGACTATTGCAGATTCCTCAGTGCAGGGGTGGAATCTCGGCTCACTGCAAGCTCCGCCTCCCGGGTTCACGCTGTTCTCCTGCCTCAGCCTCCCGAGTAGCTGGGACTACAGGCGCCCGCCACCATGCCCGGCTAATTCTGTGTATTTTTAGTAGAGATGGGGTTTCACTGTGTTAGCCAGGATAGTCTCGATCTCCTGACCTCGTGATCTGCCCGCCTTGGCCTCCCAAAGTGCTGGGATTACAGGTGTGAGCCACCGCATGCAGCCGCATAAGCTCCTTTTACAAAAAAACAAAACGAATAAACATAAAGAAGAAAATCATACCGCTGGGGTTTATAACCTGAAGCTATTGATTTGAAATGCTTATTTTATAACTGATCATCTTATTTAACACCCTTATTATTTTTAATTTTATTCCAGTAAACGATCTTTCTTTTCGGGAGGGGAGACCATTTGTGAACAGCTGTGCTACACAAATAATGCTCACTGTTCCTCCTCTTTTCAAGAGGTTACATCTTCGAGATCAACAGTAAAATCTTTTTTTTAAAATCTTTTATCTTTATTTCATTCTGTGACAATGAGCAGAATTTTCTGAACATGTTGAATTTAAGTGGAGGAAATAGACATCTTTATCTTGTTCCTAATTATAATAGAAATGTCTCAAATCTTTCACATCACATACTTTACCAATTATTGATTTAAGACGCTCTTAAGTATTGAGAAATTTCACTTTCAATCTTGCCATGTTGAGATGACACTGAGATTAGATGCTGACATTTTTTCTGATATATTTTAGACATCTTCCTTAAAAGATTCTAATTTGTACTCCTCTTTAATCTGTTGATGTGGTAAGTTATGTTTACACATTATGTAGCAGGAATAAATCCTACTAGTGTATTACCATTGTTCTACTAGTACAGTATTGGAAAGCATTCCTACTCTGTATGTGTATTGTTATTCTTTTAGTATGTTTAATTTGATTTTTTGTCATATTTTTGTACTCATAGTCAAAGGTAAAAGCAGTCAGTACTTTATTTTCATGTGTGTATGTGCCCGTGTGTGTGTCTTTTTGAGCTCAGAGATGGCAGTTTATTCTAATCTTATAAAATGAATTCAGAAGTTGCCCAATTCTTCTAAGATCTGAGATATTTTAGGTAGCATGAGCATGAGTGATGTCCGTAGAATTTACCATCTGGTACAGGAAGGGCCCAGAGGCTGGCTTAGCTGGAGGTGGGTCCCTGACTGCCAGATTGTGAGGAGCGCCCAGGGCTCCATGCAGTGGGGAGGCACTGACAGTGTCAAGCTGGGGTTTTTACCAACTGGCAGGAAGTGTTTTAACAATAGTTGTGCAGGCTGAATGTGAACCCTGAGAATGGAGCTTCCCTATCATCTGACCCTTTGCCATGGCATCACCAAGAACCAGGCAGTGGCTTCAGCAGCACATGCGGATTTTCCTCTTTAGAGCTCACTGCATACTGCAGGCAGGTGCAAGCACGTGGGGAAGATACAAGGCATGACGACGTTCTCAAGAAACCGTCAATACAATAATTGGGATGGAGATCATTTTTTTTCTGTCTCTTCCATCATTTGGGGGCTATTTAGTTTTGGTTACTTCGTATTTTTAAAAATACATTTATTTCACAGAGATTTTTGAAATTCTCTGGCATAGATCTGTACATGACAGCCTTTACAATGTATCAAAGTGGCCATGGTTCCTATTAGCTTATATTTTCTACCTTTACTATACTACACAGGGTTTTGTCTATTTTATGAGGCTTTTTCCTAAATGTTTATGAAACCAGCTCTTTGACTTATCAGTTCTTTTTGTTTGTTTGTTTGTTTGTTTTTTGAGAAGGAGTCTCTCTTTGTCACCTAGGCGGGAGTGCAGTGGTGCGATCTCGGTTCACTGCAACCTCCAACTCCTAGATTCAAGCGATTCTCCTGCCTCAGCCTCCTGAGTAGCTGGGATTAAAGGCACACACCACCCCTCCTAGCTAATTTTTGTGTGTGTGTATTTTTAGTAGAGATGAGGTTTCACCGTTGGCCAGGCTGGTCTCAAACTTTTGACCTCAAGTGATCCGCCGGCCTTGGCCTCCCAAAGTGCTGGGATTACAGGCATGAGCCACAGTGCCTGGCTTATTTTTAAATTGTTAATATCTACTCTCATCTTTTAAATTATTTTCGTGATTTTGATTCTAAAATATTGTAAGCATATAGCATGGTGCTGAGAATAATACAGCAAAGGCCCATTAAAGTGCCACACGGATATTGAGAAAGTTGGGCTTTTGCCCTATTTACTTCCAGTCTCAACTGTTCATAAAATAACCCTTTCCAGACACAGCTGAAGCCACCAACACCATCACCATCACTACCCACCTCTCTCACCCCAAGGGTAACTGTATCCTTGAAAACATTGGGTGTCCATCCACCCTGTTCAGATACCTATACGTAGATGTGCATATGTATCCATGAACAATAACTATAGCTTGTTTTTGAAGTCTGCATAAATGGCAAAAACCCTATAGATTCTCTTACAACTTTGTTTTTCACTTAGCATTATGAATTCAAGTTTTATACCTGTAACTTTAGTTCATTGTAACAGATATGATTCTATTATATAACTTTATCATAGTTAATTCATCAGTTCTTCCATGGAGGGTATTGACATTAGTTCCAATTTTTAGTATAGGGGAACAGTGATCCAATTAACATTCTTATCAAAGTGTCCTTATCTGTGGAGTGAGGAATTCTTCAGGATGTGTGCCAAGGAGTAGAATTGCTGGGACGAAGAGCAATGGATCTTCAGCATGCGTGGACGCTGCCAGACTGCGCGACAGTTCCTGCCACTTTCCATCTGCACAAATTCTTAGACAGAGGGTGGCCACATCATTTATTGCCCAGGCCAGAGCACTCTGGACAGGAAAAGAGATGTCTGTGGACATTTATGCCTGCCAAGAAGCAGAAACCTGATGGGTCCAAGTTGAGCCAGCACATGGCGGCCACGGCCCTGGTCCCCATGCCTCTGTGTCTGCACAAACACTATCCCCAGAGACTTTCATTCTCCCATCTCAGGTCCTGGACGGTATCTCTCTGTTCCATCAATTTGTATT
Organism: Theropithecus gelada; assembly: GCF_003255815.1. NCBI lineage: Eukaryota > Metazoa > Chordata > Mammalia > Primates > Cercopithecidae > Theropithecus > Theropithecus gelada. The sequence continues at coordinate 125,211,402 of NC_037677.1, read as the reverse complement.
TCCTTGATGACTGGTGAGGTTCGACGATGTTCTCTCATTCCATGGCAACCCAGGGCTCACTCACTGAATGGCCAGCCATGCCCTCAGTCCCGGGACACAGAAGGGAATCAGGGAGCTAGGGAGCCTAAGTAATCTATCCCACTGGAGCTCACCTCGACTAGAGGAGATTTTATCATCTCTTCTCTGTCTGTTATCATCCAACTTCAGGCATCATGAAGAGAAATCATGTTGAGTCGGGGACAGAGGTGATGATGTCAGGGCCCCGTTGGGTAGCTCAGGGCCCCATGCCAGGCCTCTCAGAGGAAGCCTGTGTGAGGCAGGAGTCCAGGGAGGAGCATTTCCGTCTCTGGGGCCTGGAAGAGCTTTAGGTGTCTGAGGAAAGTGGTAGGAAGCGATTTGGAACAGGAATTCAGGGGCCAGGCCATATAGAATCTCAGCCATGGTGAGAAATGTGTTTTTCCCCCAAGGGTGACTGGAAACATTGGAGGGTTTTAAAAAGAGAAGTGAGCCACACCGTATATGGATTTTTATAGTGCTCTGGGGATAGATGGAAAAAAGGAGGCCAAGCGAGAAGTTCATGAGTCCTGGAAGGAGGGGCTCCGGATTGGTCTCAGCTGTAGCTGGAAGTTGAGTTGAGAGAACTCCTTCTATTCGGGTTATGCTGTAGAAGTTAAACCAACAGGATCTGCTGAAGGATTCCCGTGTGGAATGTGAAGCAAACAGCAGAATCAAGAATGACTATTATTAGATTTTTGACATGAGCAACTGGGCAAGATTATTCTCCTGTGAATTGTCTGAGCATGGTCTTTGCCTGTTTTTCTCATGAGATTTTAAACATTTTCTTATGAATTTGGCAAGTTTCTCTATTGATATTTCATAGTCATCATTTGCCGGTTATAAACTTATAGATATTTTCTTGCCTGTGAGGTATGTTTTCACCTTATAGTAGGATAAATTTATGGTTTGGAATTTTTATGTTTTGTTGGACACTGTTAGAAGAAAATAGATGTAAATCTTCAAAGTATTGGGTTTGTTCTTCACATGTCAGTCTGGAATTCAACCGGAATTTAGGTGCATGTAAGATACAATGTTGGCATCAAATTTTATTTTTTCTATGAGAATAACCATGAGTTCTAGTACTATTTACTTAAAACCATTATTTCTCCCAATCTTAATGCCACTACTATCATGTAGTATATACTAAATAGTAGTCAAGTACATAGTTAATTTCACAGACTTTTGATCTTGTTCCATTATTCTATTCTTCTATCACTGTAAAAATAATAAACTCTTGGTTCTGGTAGATATTTCCACCTAATAGTTTCTCAGCATTTTCTCGGCCCTTGACAAACTAGTCAAAAATTCTTATGGACTGTACGTTTCCAGGGAAAACCACTCTTGGCATTTATATTGAAATTGAATTAGTTTTTGATTAACTAGGGGTAATTGTCATCGTTCTGGTACTTAGTCTTTCTTCTATGAACTTTCTATCTACTCATTTATTTAGACCTAAATTCTATAATTCTATAATATGGTTTCTAATTTTCTCCATAAATGTCCTACATACCTTATATTTAAATTAGGTCATTTATAGATGTTGTTGCCATCTTTAAAAGAATCTAGGTTTATCTTATTTATAATTACTTGGTATAGGAATATGGAAATGACATGAGCAACTGGGTAAGGTTCTTCTGTGACTTGTCTAAGCATGATCTTTGCCTGTTTTTCTCATGAGATTTTAACCAGTTTCTTGTGAATTTGGTAAGTTTCTCTATTGGCATTTATTGATTTATCTGGAGTATAAAATTTTGATTCTTGTGAGCTTCTGGTATCTTGTATTATTAGTTCAAATAATGTCTTTAATTTCTAAGCTGACAGTCATATCCATGGTGATTAATGGGGAAATTTGTTTCTTCCTTTTGAATTCTCACAACTTTCTCGCCTTTTCCTCCTCCTCACCTTTCCCTATTCTCTTTCTGTCTCTCCTCCTACTGTATTGGCTGGGGTCTTCGCAATGAAGAAGGCTTCTGTATCTTATTCCTGCTTTCCTAATCTGAAATGATCTGCTTCCAGTGGATTTTACTCGAAGTGCAACATTTGCCGTAAAATTTTTTGGTAGTTAGGTTAAAAAAAAGTATCTTCTTTTCATAGTTTTTTTCATTAAAATATATGTTGGACTATATTAATTTTTTCAGAATGTAGGGAGGGAGTTTATTGTAGAGTTTTTCTCCTCTAAAGTGTTAATTTGACAAACAACCTTAATAGTTTTTTTAGCATTAAATCCTCTTTACACTTACATGATTAAAGCCTTATTAAATCATAATGAGCTTTAAAGAAACATTTCTGGAATTTTCAGCTAATATTTTATTCAGGATTTTAAAATCTGTTCATAAGCAAGCAAGATCTCAGCTTTCTCTTCATTGTGTCATTCTTGTTCTACGTTCGGTATCAGTTAAATGCTAGCTTCCTAAAAGGAGCCGTGAGTGCTCCTCTCCTATTTGTTATCTGAAATGATTTATATGAGGTACAAATGAGATTTTACTTGAAATTTGGGGTAAGATTAAAATTCACTTGCAGAAACACCTGGGCCTAATCATGTGTTTTGGGGCAGATTTTTAACATCTTATTCAAATAATGGAGTGATTATAGATCAATTCAGTGTTTCTATTTCTCCTATGTCCATTCTGAGGATTTTTATTTTTCTATAAAATTATTTGTTATTTCTGTTTCCTAATGTATTGGCATGAAGTTTCCAAAACACAAGTAACCACTTTGTTTTTTATTGTGATACGTATGATAAATACCAAAACTGCATAAAACGTAAAGGTAGAATTCAGAAAGCCACATAACTGTCACCAGGTCTTCAAAAACTTCCTGTGCCACAGAGCTACAAATCACTCCTTCTCAACCACAATATCTCTCTTGTAATTGTAATCACCATCCTGATTTTTGTGATAATCATCTCCTTGCTTTTCTTTACGGCTTTCTAACCTAAAAATACATCAATAAAGTATATAGTGGAGACTTAGGTGTTTTTGAACTTTAATAAGTGAAACTGTGCTTTATGTATTCTCTTGTATCTCTTCTGCTCAACATTGTTTGAAAAATTAATCTGAGTTATTGTAGCTGTCATTTGCAAATTTTCATTGAGGTGTACTATCCCATTATATGCATATATCATAATTTATTCATTCATGTTACTACTGATGAACATTTGGATTATATTCAGTGTTTGCCAATTACTAATAATGTTGCAAAAACAGTCTTGCAAGCATCTCCAGACACAGAGCACATTGTTGCATGTTAGGAAATGCATGTTTTCAACTATAGGAGATGATGCAGAAAATATTTTTCAAAGTGGTTCTACCTATTTACACTCCCACCCGCAGTGTGTGAAACGTTTCATTGCTTCACATAATTTGGTATTGCAGACTTCTTAACTATTGTCAACCTGATGCATGTGAACAGGAATTTCATTATGATTTTAATTTGCATTTGCACGACTACTAATAAATTTGAGGGTCTTGGCATATTTTATTAGCCATGTGGAAAGTCTTCTGCCTACATTTCTGTTAGATGATCTACTTCCGCCTTGGTGATCAGGGAGGGGTTCTTCATGTGTTACAGATAGTAGAACTTGCTGATTATACCTGTTACATACATCATTTCCATTTAGGGTTTAATCTTTTCATTTTCCTTATGGTACGTTTTGATGAGAAGTTATTATTTTTAATGTTGAAAAACCTGTCAAACACATTTATGGTTAGTGCTTTTTGTGTCTGCTTTAAGAAATCTTCGCAGCCAGGAGCGGTGACTCATGCCTATAATCCCAGCATTTTGGGAGACCAAGGCAGGCAGATCATGAGGTCAGAAGTTAGAGACCAGCCTGGCCAACATGGTGAAACCCCATTTCTACTAAAAATACAAAAATTAGCTGGGTGTGGTGGCATGCACCTGTAGTACCAACTACTCGGGAGGTTCAGGTAAGATAATTGCTTGAACTCAGGAGGTGGAGGTTGCAGTGAGCCGAGATCGTGCCACACTGTACTCTAGCCTGGGGGTGCAGAGCAAGACTCCGTCTCAGAAAAAAATAAAAAAGAAAGAAACCTTCTCTATCCTGAAATTCTGAAGATCTTATCTTCCATTATTGTCTATGTCCTTTTTATCATCATTTTATTATCATCTAATAGCTTTAGATTTTTTATAATTGACACCCGGGATTGATTTTTGTGCAGGGGAAAAGTAGATATACCACCCTTTTTTGGAATATGGATGCCCAACTGGCTCAGCACCATTCAGAGAAAAAATGTGGATTCCCCACGGCTCTGCTGGGCCATATCTGTGATGTACCAGCCTGTGCATTAGTTAGCTCTGGGCTGTCTCTTTTTTCCTGTGCCCATAAGACAATGTCTTAGTTATTATGGCTTTATAATAAATACTGGTATTTCAGAAAGCAAAAACAACTTTCTTATGACTGTGAATGACATTGATTTATATATAATGCTTAAACAACTTTTTTTTCCTGTTATGAAACACTTTTTGTATATTTTTGGATTTGATAGGCAGTATTTTGTTTAGCATTTTTGCATCTTTATTCATGATAGATATAGGTCTGTAGTTTTCTTCCTTTGTAATGTCATTTTCTGTTCTTGGTATCAAGGTTACGCACATCTCATAAAATAATTTGAGAAGTATTTATTCTTCCTCTATTTTCTGAAGAAATTTGTATAACATTGATATTATTTATTCCTTACATGTTTTATAGAATTTGCCAGTGAAGCCTTCTAGACCTGGCACTCTCTTTGTGAGAAGGTATTCAATTACAAATTCAATGTCTTTAGTACATATAGGATTATATTTATTTTCTGTTTCTTCTTGAGTCACTTTTGATAATTTGTTTCTTTTGAAAAAATTGTCCATTTTAACTAAGTTGTCAAATTTATTACTATAAAGTTGTATAGATTTTCACCTTTTTTTTTTAAATATGTGTAGGATCCACTTGCATATGTATAGGATATAGTCTTTCTCTCTTTCTTTTTTCTTTTACTTTTCTTTTTTATCAGACATGGCCTTGTTCTATTGCCCATGCTGGAGTACAGTAGTACAATCAGGACTCACTGTAGCCTTGGCCTCCTGGGCATAAGTGATATTCCCACCTCAGCCTACTGAGTAGCTGGGACCACAGGTGCATGCCATCATGCCCAACTAATTAAAAAAAAAAAATGTAGAGATAGGGTCTCACCATGTTGCCCAGGCTGGTCTCAAACTCCTATGTTCTAGCTATCCTCATGCCACAGCTTCCCAAAATATTGAGATTACAGTTGTGAGCCACCATGCCTGGTCAAATGTCCTTTCTTTCATTTCTATTAAATGTAATTTTTTCCCCATCAATCTAGCTAGAGAGTTGTCAATTATCACTATTTCTAAAGAATCAGCTTTGGTTTAATCAATTTTCTTTATTGTTCTTCTGTTTTCTATTTTACTGATCTACACTCTTGCTATTATAACGTCCTTCCTCTAACGCACCCTTTGATATCTAGCTTCTTAAGTTGAAAGTTAGGTTATTTGATTATAGGTCTAATATAATATTTAAATCTATAAATTTCCCTCTAAAAAAGACTTTACTTGTTATTCTGATTTTATTTCTCTTCAATTAAAAGTACTTTCTAATTTTCCTTTTGAATTATTTCATTAACCTTTGAATTATTTAGAAATATATTATTTAATTTCCAAATATTTGAGGATATTTTCAGGTAATTTTCTGTTAATGGTTTTTACTTCAATTCTATTGTGATCAATGAATATATTTTGCATGTATTTAATCTTTTAAAAATGCATTAAGTTTTATTTCCAGCCCGGTTTATCGTATCTCTTAGTGAATGCTGTGTGGCACTTAAAGAAATATGTATTTTGCTTTCTGAGGGTGGAGTGTTCTTAAAATGTCAACTACTAGGTCAAGTTAGTCATTGTGTTGTTCGAATCTTTTATATTCTTACTTGTTTCTTTGGCTTGCTAATTCTATCAATTACTATGAGACGACTATTGAAATTTCCAACCATAATTGTGACTTTGTCCATTTTTCATTTTCTTCTGTCAGGTTTTGTTTTTTATATGTTGAAGTTCAACTATTAGATACATACACATTTAGAACTATATGTCTTCCTAATAAATTAAGTCTTTATCATTATAAACTTAACAGTGTTGCTGCTAATATCCTTTGTCCTACAGGCTACTTTGACTGATATTAACATAGCCACTCTGTCTACACTGCCTATCTGAAAACAGTTGTTTCACTTATTCTGTCTATTTTTCTACTTGTTTATGGCATCAGAGAAGTATCAATCCTAATACATCTCTTATGGCCTGAGTGAAAGTCCCCATGATTCTTTCAGTTGGAGTCTGGTAATTTACTATTACTTTCCCAGATTTTCAATGCCTTTAAGGAAATGTCTCTGTATATTTATATGTAAGTCAGTACTTTAAATTATTTTAGTAGTGGTATTGGTTCAAATGATCCAGACTACCATTGCTATAAACAAAATTTATTTAAGATTTTAAAAATTCTTTCCTGTTCATATAGTTTTATCCTGTTTACCTAGCAATGCCCATTAGTGTACTTGTTTCCTTGATTAATTTTGCCCAAATATTGGCTCTTTTATTAATCATTTAAAAGAGCCAAGTTTTGATTTTGTTGATCTCTCTATCATATATTCTAATAATTTCTGCTCTTAACTATGATGTCAATTTTTCTCCTTTTGTTGCTCTTTTTCTAACTTCTTAAGTTATCTTTCATAGACTTGAAAACATGAATTTCTATTAAGTATTTTTTCACAGTAACCCACGGTATTATTATTACTGATATATATTTATGTGCGGTGAAATGCTCATACCATAAGGGCACCATTGAATAAATTGTAAAAGTGCACATTAATACTATACTTAGTAGATTTCTATCACCCGAGAATATTCCTCTATACCCTTTCCCAGTCAATAGCTTACAAGTTCTGACATGTAGAATTTTTATTGTATCTCAGTTCCAAATGTTTTATAATGCCTACTTTGATTTCTTTATTGACAAATGAATTATTTAGAGGTATATTTTTCAGTGTTTGGAGTGCAAGTTTTCCTTTGGTTCCTTATTTCTAATTAATGTGGTCTAGTCAGAAAAAATGACTAATATACCAGTTACTTTTTGAGACTTAATTTATGGCTTACTACATGATCAATTTTCTTAAATGCACCATATGTTCAAAAAATAATATATAGTTTTTTATGTTGCATGCAAGCATCTAGATATGTTTATTATACAAAGACCAGTCATTGTGACACAAAAATTATCTGTATCATTATTTTTACCTGCTTGTTCTTACGAATGTCTGAGAGAAATCTACTATGATCTTGGAATTTTCTGTTTTTCTTTGTAATTCAGCCAATTTTTACTTTATGTATACTTACAGACAGGGCATCAGAAGCCTTTATGTTCAATATTGTTAACTTTACATTTCACAACTACTTACTGAGTTCCTACCATCTGCCAGGCACTCTAAGTACAGGGTTATGGCTGAAACACAAGCCATAGATGTCCCTCCCCATGTGAAGTTTGTATAATTATTATCTTGTGCTGGTGATTTTGTCCTTACAATCATTAGATACAACTAGATAATACTAATAGTTTTTGTATTTGAGACTATTCTGTTAACATCACTGCAACATTTTTTTAGTATTTCCCTAGTATATCTTTTCCCAACCTTTTATTTTTAATCTTTCCATAGATTATACTTTAGATGAATCTTGTAAAAATAACAATTAGATTTCTATGATGTATTCCTACAAAATCCTGTTTCTTGAAAACTTTAATCCATCTAAATATGCTAGTGGATAACATTTCTTCCCACTCTTTTGATTTCATGAAGAAATGGGCTATTCATTGGGCTGCCTCCACAAACCTAACGTTTGTTATCATTACTTATGTATTTGGACAATTTCTACTGTATTTCATATTATAAATAAATATTTATGTTTCCCTAAAGGCTTTCCTCTTATCTTATGTTGGATTTATAATTTTTATACTCTCCATTTTTTTCTCTTTACTCACTTCCAGAATCTTTGAATAGTTTTTATTTGCTGTTATCCTTGTGGACAGCCTTAACATTTTGATATGCATAACTGATATATAATATCTAAAATTTATCAATGTCTCTGGTTCTCCTTAGAGAATATAAAACCTTTTACTGAGGTCACTCTCAATAACTTCCATATTAGAGTTACATTGTATTTTTGTACAACCTTTTAATTTATTTTTTATTTTATATTTTATTTTTAATTTATAAATAATAATTGTATAAATTCATGGAATACAGTGTGATGTTTTGATAAATGTATGCATTTTAGAATGATTACATCAAGCTGATTAACCTATCCATCACCTCACCTACATATTTTTTTCTAGAAGAACATTTAAAATATATTATTTTAGCAATTTTGAAATATATGTTATTATTAACTATAGTCTCCAGGCTGTGCAATGAACCACTAAAACTTATTCCTCCTTTTTTTTTTTTTTTTTTTTTTTAAAGATGGAGTCTCACTTTGTCAGCCAGGCTGGAGTGCAGTGGTGAAATCTCAGCTCACTGCAACCTCCACCTTCCAACTTCAAGCAATTCTCCTGCCTCAGCCTCCCAAGTAGGTGGGATTACAGGCACGCACCACCACTCCCAGATAATTTTTGTATTTTAAGTAGAGACGTGGTTTCACCACGTATGCCAGGCTGCTCTTGAACTCCTGACCTCGTGATCTGCCTGCCTCGGCCTCCCAAAGTGCTGGGATTACAGATGTGAGCCACTGCTCCCGGCCTATTCCTCCTTTCTAATTGAAATTTGTACATTTTGACCAACATTTTCCCTCCCCATTCCCATTCCCCAGTCTCTGATAACTTCTGTTCTACTCTCTGCTTCTATGGGTGTCATTTTCTTAGATTGCACGTATAAGTGGCATTGTGCCTGGCTTATTTCACTTATTATAATGTCAACCAGTTTCATCCCTGTTGTTGTAAATGACAGAATTTTCTTTTTAAACAATGTGTAGTATTTCATTGTGTAAATATACCACATTTTCTTTATTCATTCATCAGTTGATGAACATTTTGGTTGCTTCCCTATCTTGGCTGTAGTGAATAATGCTGCAATGGACAAAAGGGTGCAAATATCTCTTTAACATTTCAGTTCAACTGATTTTCTCTTCAACTGATTTTAATTCCTTTGGATATATACCCAGAGTGAGATTTCTGGATCATACTGTTTTTCATAATGGCTATGCTAATTTACATTTTCACCAATAGTGTGCCAGGCTCCCCTTTCCTCCACATTCGTGCTAAACATACTAGTTATCTTTCATCTTCTAACAAGTGTGAGGTGACAAAACTCATCCTGGTTTTATTTGACATTCCTCTGATAACTAGTGATGTTGAACATTTTTTCATATTTCTGTTGACCATATGTATGTCTTTTTTTAGAATGTTGGTTCAGATTCTTTGCCCATTTTTTGATTCAGTTATTTGTTCTCTTGTTATGGAATTGAATTTCTTATATATTTTGGATATTATTCCTCCATCAACTGTATTGCTTGCAAATATTTTCTCCCAGTCTATGGATTTTCTCTTTATTAATTGTTTCCATTGCTTACAGGACCTTTTTCACTTGACACAATTCCATTTGTCTATTTTTGCTTTTGTTGCCTCTGTTTTTAGCGTCTTACCCAAAAAATTATTGCCCAGACCAACATCAGGGAGCTTTTCCCCTGTTTTCTTCTAGGATTTTTACTGTTTCAGGTCTTGAGTTTAAATGTTTCACCCATTTTGAGTTAATTTTTTATATGGTGTAAGCTAAGGATCCAATTAGCCTCGTACCAAAGACAAGACAAGGACACTATAAGAAAACTGCAGGCCAATACTGTAGATTAGCATAGATAAAATAATCCTCAATAAACACTGGCAAACTGAATCTAACAGAACATTTAAAGAGTCTTTTACCACGATTGAGTGGTATTTATCCCTGAGATGCAAGGATGGTTCAACATAAGCAAATCAATAAATGTGATACATAATATTAACAAAATGAAGGACAAAATGCACATGATCATTTCAATACATGAAGAAAAAGCACTTGACAAAATTCAGCATCATTTTATGATACAACATCTCAACAAATTAGGTATAGAAGAAATGTACCTCAACACAGTAAATGGTATATATGGCAAGCTGACAGCTAACATTATATTCAATAAGGAAATATTGAAAGCTTTTTCTCTAAGCTCAGAAACAAGGCACAGATGCACACTCTCACCTCTTCTATTCAGTATAGTACTGGAAGTCCCAGACATAACAATAAAATAAGAAAAAGAAATAAAAGACATTCAAATAGAAAAAGAAGCAAAATTGTCTAATGATAACATAATGCTACCAATGCTACCAAAAAATTGTTAGAACTGATAAATGAATTTATTAAAGTTTCAGAATACAAAAACAATGTATAAAAATCAATTATGCCTCTGTATATCAACAACAAAACTATCTGAAAAAGAAATTAAGAAAACAATCCTATTCACAATAGCATAAAAATACTTGGTAGTAAGTTTAAAGAAGAAGATGAAAGATATGTACACTGAAAATTATAAAATATTGATGAAAGACATTGAAGAGGGCAAAAAAATATGAAAAGATATCCTATGTTCATAGATAGAAATAATTAATATTGTTAAAATGTTCATACTGTCCAAAGTGATCTACAAATTCAATGCAATCCCTATCAAAATTCAAATGTCATTTTTCGCATGACATTTGAATAGAAATAAAAATAATAATTTTTAAGTTTGGATGGAACCAGAAAAGATCCCAAATAGCCAAAGCAATCTTGAGCAAAAGAACAAAGCCAGAGACACAGTATAGGATTTCAAAATCTACTGCAAACTTACAAACAACATAGTAATACAAACAACATAGTACTGGCATAAAAACAGAGACATGGACCAATGAAACAGGTTATAAAACTCAGAAATAAGCTCACACATTTATGGTAAACTGATTTTTGACAAAGGTGCCAAGAGTACACAATGGGGAAAGAAACATTCTTTTCAATAAATCATGTTGGAAAACCTGAATATCCATGTGTAATCATTCTTTTTTGTTGTTTTATAGCAAGAGCTTATCTAGATTTACAGCAATTTAACTTGGTGACTTGTCTTTGTATTGACTTCCTTCTAGTTTCCTTCTTTCTATTTTATGCTCCTGGTTCCTAGAATGAAATTCCCAAAAGAAGTATTGGAACATAAATTGTCATCTCAGGCTCTGCTTTGGAGGGAACCCAGATCAAGATATAATTACTGTGAAGAAGAGGAATTAGATGTTTGAGAGGAGAGTTACTTTTTAAATTACTAATGTAGACAGAATGCTGACTGGAGAAACACAAAAGATCTTATAACACAGCTAATGCTAATGTTGGTGACCTTGACTTCAAGGTAACACAAACTACATTTTGGTGTCATTTCTTTCACCAGCCCTCAGCTACTCAGGTGCAAGCACTGAGATGGTGGCAGCTAGTCTGACTGAGGTTTGAAGATTTGCCAAGAATGTGTGATCAGTAATGGGTCATGGTATTTGGGGTCTTTGGAAAGACAGTGATTTTTAAAGTAGACCTTAAAGTCTACATTGCAGAGAGAAGGAATTAAAGAGAAGAAGGAGGGTGTTGAAAAATAAGGAAAAAGTAGAGAGATCAGAGTCTAATGGTCTTGATAAGGGAGAAAATCAGTGCAACTGGTTTGCACAGACCTGGAGACTCCAGGTGTCAGGGTATGAGGCATAAAGTCCAAGTCCCTACAATACGATGGGCTGTAGACCAGAGAGAGTATATGAAATTCAAGGCAGTGCAGCACCTTGATATATATCAAATCACAGCAAAAACCCAGAGAAGGCTAGCTGACTGGCAAGGAACTGTTCAGGTAACCTCCTCCAAGGGCACAAAGAGTCTACTGATTTTCAAATATCCTCTTTTTTTTTGTTTTTTTCCATTTTTTCTTGTTTCTGACATCTCAAGGTCTCATTCAAGAATTTAGCATCCAAACTTATTTTTACCAAAGGAAATTTTCAGCTGGGCAATCAAATTCCTAGGTAGGAAATTACATAACTTTCCTTAGTTCACACATTGCCCTTTATTATGGTTTTGAGAAGCAGTAATAAAATTTTATTTCTTTGCACTTGGGTTATAGAAATCAAAATTCCCAAGAGGAAAAAACTAATGGTAAAAAAATCCACCAGAGGGAGCTTAGAGTTGGCAAGTCCCCTTGGGATTCTTTTCTCCTCTCCCACCCTTTCTTTGTCTCTGTCTCTTTTTCCTTTCTTTCTCTCTTTTTCCCATCTATTTTTCTCTCTCTCTTTAGTGCTTTTTTTCCTTTCTTCTCAGAACTCAATACTCAAAGTATTGTTTGGTCTCCATTTGTTTTTACAGTAGTAAATATTTTATTACTTAAAAAGGGAAGCAGTATTTGTTCTTAATTGTTTTTGATTAAATATGCTAATTACATTTTGGAATACTAATGACACACACAGTTCTAAATGTTTTAATAATGCAGTGAAATAAGGTGGCAAATATAACAGCAAATTAACCTGAAATGACTACATAGCTTTCCTCATTTTAAATTGTAATAATACAAAGCAGAGGGAAAAAAGTCAAAATTGTGTCATCTAACGCAGAGGAAAACATTTTATTAAACAATTTTGGCATTTTAATGTATTTTCTCCCTAAAAGAGTTCATTATGAAACTCGTCTTTTCTACAATAACAGCCTAGAGAACAGCCATTTTTTGTATTTGTCAGAATTCATGCTTCTGAAATCAAAATACAATCATGTTCCGCTGGTTGGTGACCAGAGCCTCCTCCTTTTGCCATCTTCACACCAGAACACAGAACAGAGTGTGAAAGGCAGGCCCAGAAATGGTGTGCCTTCCAGCCCAAGGAGTCTGCCTGAAACAGTGATCGATGTCTCTTTGTATCAGTCCAAGTTATGCCATTGTCAGGGAGAAAGAGGTGAGGGAAAAATATTCATCCTGAGACCCATTCATGTTTATATTGTAGACCATTAAAGATTTTCAATAAGAGTGAAGCTGTGGTTTAGTCAATTTCTGTATTATCTTATGAAAGGGGAACACATCCTGGGACCAGCTCCCCGGGTGGGGCTGTACCCATCAGTGACACAGTGACAGCGGTGGCCCCAGATGAGGGCACAGGGCTGCCTATGAAGTGGCCTTGCCTTTATCACATGTCTCATGCATGTTCATGTGGAGAGATGTGAATACCATGATTTTTCCCCCCAGGGAACACTGGCAATATCTGGAGACATTTGGGGTTGACACAGCTGGAGGTGCTGCTAGCGTCTGATGAGGAGATGCCAGGGATGATGCTAAAAATCCTGCAATGCATAGGACAGTTCCCACCGCAAGGAATTATCCCACGCCAAGAGCCAACTGTGCAGCCAGTTGGGAAGTCTGCTGTAGATTCAGCTCCCAAACCACAGCCCAAGTGGGACAGAGAGGAACACGGTAAGTGTCAGGGGAGCCCCAGCCAAATGCAGCACTCGGGAGTTCCACAGGACAGCTGGCCCCTTCCTTCAACTGAAATTGCTAAGGAGAAGAAAGGACAAGAGGAGGAAAGAGAGGGGGCGAGAAAAGAAGGGGAGAGAGAGAAGGGCCAACCATCAACAGAAACAAACCAACTAGTTGCAACCCATGTATCTTAATTGATTTTGATCCTGAATTGAGCAATAAACCATTAAGCATGTAGGAGGCGGCCAGGAAAATTTGAACTCTAATTGGATATTTAATGGTAGTAGAGAATTTTGTAAAGTTTTCAGGATATTGTGGATTTTAAGGAATCCTTTCTTTAAACCAGGATAACCTGAAAAATTTATGAGCTTGAGATTTGCTTTAAAATACTCTGGACTGGGGGAAGGTGAAGGATGCAGGGCCTAGATGAAACTGGATCATTATTGTTTAAGCTGAGTGATTGAAATATGGCGGCTTATCTTACAATTCTATTTTTGTAAGCATTTGAAATTTCCCAGAGTAATTTTTAAAGACTTTATTGTTAAAATCATACAAAGCCCATCCATCAACTTCATGGACAGTCACCCAGGTGGTTGCCCCCCAAGGATGGCTCAACTGAAAGGGGCATCTGAAATCCCAAGGCACCAGAAGACAGCAGAGTGCAAAGGCTCGGTGCTGGGAGTCAGGAGACTTGGATAATGCAGCCTGGCTGGGGTCTTGAGTTCCCTGAGCTTCCATTTACACTGCTATAAAGTGAGACAGGACAGAAATCCCGGCATCCCTCACCACGAAGTCCTGAATTCCAGGACAGTGTGGATCGTGGATGCTGAGTAACACTGAATCCAAAGCCCTTCACGGGTGCACTGGGCTGAGCCTTCCTAAAGTGACTCGGGTGTCAGTATTCAGAGGAACAGGACATGGAGTTGCCTCTCAAAGGGCTGGAAGACCCACAGCCTTCCTGGGCCAGTGCCAGAGCTCAGCAAGAACCCCAAAAGAGACGATGCCCAAACACCATCCCGTGCCTAGGGAAAGTACACTGAGAGGGCCTTAGGGAGGCCAGCTGCTTTGTACCTGAGAATTTGGTGAACCTCAGGAATGAATCTGTGGACCCTGGAGGGGGTCTGGCAGTGCCTGGGCCAGGCTGTCTCAATCAGAGAGACAGGAATACTGGGCAACACCCATGGGTGCTCAGCACCAGGAAATGCACCTGTCAGGTAGAGATGAGAGCCGTGTCTGGCCATGGGTAAAGCCTGGAAAGATGAATTTGAGACATGATTGTGTCATGCCTGGCATTCATCAGGAGCTCGTTACAAAAAGTAAACACTTGTTATAAACATATGTGACCTGATGGCCACATGACTGCAACATGTCACCAATCATCATTGGATGGGAGGCATTCCTGCCATATATATGGAACCAGATAGGGGGACCAACTTGTACCCATTTGCCTGGGACTTTATGGAGTACCAGCACTGAAAGGCAGAAGTCACAGAAAACCATCTGGTTTGCCCTCAGTTTCAAGCAAACTGGGACTGTTGGTCACCCTACACCTAGAAGGCCTTGTGGAATGTTAGGATGTGAACTTGAGGGCAATGTGGAGGTCCTGCCCAGGCCACTGTTGGCTCACACCTCTCAGCCCAAGGCATGGGGGCTGTGGGGTTCTCCTCTCTGTGACAGGTGCAGGGGCCATGCACCAGGTGCCCCAGGTGGCAGCACTTCCATCACCAGCTCCTCCAGATGGAGTTGACCCACGGAGCCTTCCTGGGCTCCAACCCCAGTGGCTATGCTTGATCTCCAGGGGCCCTCCTGAATCTCTAGTGATTTTTAGGCCTTTCTGTTGTCATTCTGTATAAATATTCATTTTCAGTCCTAATTTTGTATCCTTTTCTTTGAACGGGTTGCCCAAATTGTATATAGTATAGGCCTCACAAAACCTGGACCTGCCTCTGGGTCTAGGGCAGAGGCAAAGGATTTGAACTTGGGAGTCTGTTGGAGCCCTGACCTGGCCTGTGCTTCTTAGAAGTCTCAAACACATTCACCCAGCTTTATTCAGTACATGGAATACAAATTGTTTCTATTGCAAAATTAAGGACATTTTTCTGGTTGGACGTAAAGGTTCCTTTTTTTTCTCATTGAAGTCAAAAGCTCCTTTGACTTTGTTCGTCAAGCTCTCATTGAGAAAGGCCACACTGTTAAAAACCTTAAGTTCCTTTCAGCCCCAGTAGAGCCAGCCCCGAGCTGGGGCTTTTGAGAGGGACCCAGGACTGAGCTGCAAGCTAGCAGCAGCCCAGCCCGAAAGGAGGGTCTGAGGGAAAGGGCTGCCAGAGTCTTCCTGGGGAAGGGGCAGCGTGAAAGCTTTCATTCATACGCTGTCTAACAGCCCCAGCTGCCCCTCGAGACTCCTGTGGCACCTGAGGTGTTTGCAAGGTGCCAAAAGAGAAGACACACTCCAGTTGCGACAATAAAGCAGCCCTTCACAAGCGCACCTCTGTGATTCGGTTACAAGGCAAACGCTCCCACGGTCGTTCCCCGCAAGCTGGCTCTCCCTCTTCCCCGGGATCTCCCCCTCCCCTGGTCTCCAGGGTGTCCAGAATGACTTCTAAAGAGAGAGCAATCAGCACATATCCTCAGCAGGCCTCACCATGGAACCCTAGAACCAGGGGAGACCCCATCTCTCCTGAGCTGTCAGGGCAGCTGGGCAGGAGACAGGGACATGGGAGGAATCGGGGTTTCTGTCCCAGTCAGTTTGTTTTGGGGGCCCAAAGTCTGTGCCAAACACATTTGGCCCTATGCCTGGTTCGTGGTGGCCTTGAATTAACATCAGCAGCAAATGCAGCTGCTCTTCAGACCCCAGTTTCCCTGAAGGTCGGAGTCTCTAGGACACAGAAGATGAGCTGGAGTTACGACTGCCCAGCTTTATTGGGGAGAAAAAGGAGGGATGCAGGAACGGGCAGGGGTGACCATCAGGCTATCGCTTCAAACTGACCACGTCTGTGCCAGTGCAGAGGGGGCTCTGGGGCAAAGATTGCAAAGCGGTGGAAATGGCCCAACCCTCATGCCATTGACTTACTGGGTCCCTGGCTGGGGCCACCTCTAGAAGAGCATCACCTTGGCTCCAAAGTTGAGGCTGACCTTGAAGGAAGAACTGGGGGCTGTTAGGCAATCAACCCTGAAGAGCAACCGGGTGGTGTGTCTGAGTCATCGACACCTCCTTTGTACGACAGGAATAAGAACTACCCGTAAGCGGGTTTTAGGATTAAGCCAGTAATACCCATAGTACACACGGCCCAGAAGAGGCCCTCCGTACAAGCAGAGCTGGCTATGCTGAGTCACAAACACCAGAGTTTTCTGAAGAAATAAACCCATCAGAGGGAGATAAATCCCAGGTATTATTGTGGGAAACCTGGGACCTGCAAAAGGAAGTTCTTGCTGATCAATTAATCCAAGGATCATCATTTTGAGATGAAAACCTCTGCTCAGCTCTTATTGTTAATATCTTTGTGAAACCCTCATGGCCGATTTTTGTCTGAGCACATGCAGTGGAAGGACCCTCTGTGTCCCCTGCCAGCCCATACTCAACTAGGGCATAGGTTGATTTCTCTCTGACACCCCCATTGCGATTTCCATTGTGATGTGCACTGCACTTTGAATTCCAGGCATGCAGTTAGTTCCATGGGGACAGAGACCTTTGCCTTCCTCTTCACTGTTACATTCCCAGGGCCTGCCAAGTGCATGCACCTGACAAATCTTTCTTGGATCGAGCTGATCTTAACTGGAATTTGTAAACGCAGCCACAGCTGCCTCCTTAGAACATTGCTGACTCTGAAACAAGATGGGGAAAAGCCTTCATAGATGGAGATCCCTGAAACAAAATGGCTAACTAAAAATAGAAGAAACACTTCTAAACTCTCTGAAGTCCCGTCTACCAGAAACCCATAGCAACCGTGTGCTTAACTGCGGAATGTGGAGAGTGTTCCCACCAAAGTCAGAACCACAAAGGAGTGCCCGCCCAGTAACTCATATTTTAGTCATTATTGTTTTTTCATGAAGATTCGAAAGATCAGCTAAAACAAGAAAAATTAAAAACAACATAACATTAGAACCTTAAAAAGCATAAAACTCTTACTTTGTAAATGATATAACTGCCTGCTTAGAAAGTCCAAATATTCATAATAGCATCAAAAAGAAAAATATTCAAAAATAAATTTAACCAATGAACTGCAAGGACTTCACACTGAAAAGAATTTTTTAAATGATTTCAACTTTTATTATAGAATAAAGGGTCCATGTGCAGGTCTGTTACATGGGAATGTTGCATGACGCTGAAGTTTGGAGTACAAATAATCCTGTCATAGATCCCATTCCCCTTCTTCCTCCCTTCTCTGTCTATTGTCCCCAGTGTCTGTCGTTCCCCAGTGTCTGTCATCCCCAGTGTCTCACATTAAGACATATCTTAATGTCTATGTGTATTCAGTGTCTAGCTCCCACTTATAAGTGAGAGCATGCAGTATTTGGTTTTCTGTTCTTGCATTAATTCACTCAGGATAATGGCCTCCAGCTCCATCCATGTTGTAGCAAAAGACATGATTCCATTCTTTTTTTACGTCTGTGTAGTATTCCATGGTGTACATATACCATGTTTTCTTTATCCTGTCCACCACTGATGGGCACCTAGGTTGATTCCATGGCTTTGCTATTGTGGATACAGCTGTGATGAACATAAAAGTGTACGTGTCTTTTTGGTGGAACTGTTTGTTTCCTTTTGGATATATACCCAGTAATGGGATTACAGGATTAGATGGTAGTTCTGAGTTCTTTGAGAAGTCTCCAAACTGCTTTCCACAGTGACTGAACTAGTTTGCATTCCCACCAACAGTGTATAAGCACTCCCTTTTCTCTGCAGTCTTGCCAGCCTCTGTTATTTTTTGACTTTTTAGTAATCGCCATTCTGACTGGTGTAAAATGGTATCTCATTGTAGTTTTGATTTGCATTTCTCTGATGATTAGTAATGTTGAGCAGTTTTTCATATGTTTGCTGGCTGCTTGTACATCTTCTTTTGAGAAGTGTCTGTTCATGTCCTTTGCCCATTTTTTAAATTGCATTATTTGTTTTTTCTTGTTGATTTGTTTAAGTTCCTTGTAGATTCTGGATATTAGACCTTTGTCAGATGCATAGCTGTCTAATATTTTCTCCCATTCTGTAAGCTGCTTGTTTACTTTGTTGGTAATTTCTTTTGCTGTGCAGATGCTCTTTAGTTTAATTAGGTCCCACTTGTCAATTTTCAGATTGCTTATTGCTA
Source organism: Theropithecus gelada (assembly GCF_003255815.1). Lineage (NCBI taxonomy): Eukaryota > Metazoa > Chordata > Mammalia > Primates > Cercopithecidae > Theropithecus > Theropithecus gelada. The sequence continues at coordinate 125,192,512 of NC_037677.1, read as the reverse complement.
GTATATAAAAGTACAATTTAATTTTCGTGTTGATCTTTTACCTTGTGACATAGATTAATTTATTAGTTCTGGTGAGTTTTTAGTAAATTCCTCACAAATTTTTATGTAGAAGATTGTATTGCGTGCAATAAAAGACAGTTCTTTTTTTTTTAATCTGGAGGATTTTATTTTGCCTTCTAGCATAATTTCCCTGGCTAATAATTCTAGTACAATGTTGAGTAGAATGTTAAAAGTGGAAATTATTGTCTTGTTCCTAAACTTGCAAGTAAAGCGCTCAGTTTTTCATGATTAGGTATAATGTTAGTTAGATGTTTTCACAGATGACTTTTAGCAAGACTCAGAATTTTTATCCTATTCGTATTGTGCCAGGGGTTTTATTAAAATGGATGTTGGATTTGTCAAATGTTTTTCTGTGTCTATTGAAATGTTTTCTTTTGTCATTTATTAACATATAATGTGTAATATCTTGATTGACTTTTGGCCATTAAGGCAACATTGCCTTTGTGAAAATAAAATCTCAGTTGTTCAAAAAAAGTCTAGATATTATCAACAAAAACTAGTGTTAGTGCTAATAAGCTATTTTAATATTAATTTTGTACTAAGCTATATCCCTTGCCTTTCTTGTATGCAATCATAAACAGAGGTGAAGCCCTGAGTGGTAAGCTGTACTGCCTCTCTACAAAACACAGAAGGAAAGGCTCAACCTCACTGGTATACAGAGAAATGAAAATTTTATACGTAAGGAGCCCATGGCCTTTGCCTCTCACATTGACATACTTTTTAATGCTAGGGTTGGGACAGTATAGAAAATGGGTGGTTTTCATACTGTTAGTGACAGTACACAGTTTTGTGCAACTGTTTGAGAAGGCGCATTTGTGAATGAGTATATATTATAATCAATCCTTTTAAGGAAACTTTCCAATAGAAATGTTAGCATGAGTCTGTTAGTGCACATGTACAAAGATATCACTGCAATCATATATGGAAAAGCAAAAATCTCAATGAAACTAAATTTTAGATCTGTTTAAAATACAAAGGTATGGGAATGCCATGCGGGCAGCTCTATATTTGCTAATAGGGATGGGTGTCCACAATGTTTGTTGAAATACAAAGAATGACAGATTAGGTATTGGCATGATTTCGGTTTTTGCAATGTGTAATATATATACACACACACGCACATTTATACACACATATATGTATGCATGCATGTATATATAACATACACAGGTATGTAAGTTATACAAAGTCTGTAAGGCTATGTGTCCACTTATGGTTGTTATCACTAGGCTCTGAGGGCAGGGACTTGTACCTTTTTATTTATGCAGTTTTGTGTTGTTTAAATTACTTGCAAGGAGCATGTGTTCCTTTAGCTTAAAATAAGTATTATAAAGCTAAATCCTCTATACCATCTGTTTTTTTTGCTGCTGTTATTCTGGTTTATTATGTTTTTTGCTTATTTTTGATGATTTGCCTATTTTTCCAACAAGCAGTCTCTGAGGGGAAAATCACTCAGAAGAGTCTGAGATGGCAGTAAGTTACTGGAGTTAATTCTCTGGAGGGTGAGGGCAGGCAGGGAATTACAAAAGCAGGCACGTTTGTCCCGAGAGTCCTGGGATGGGCTTCTTGGGTTAAAGGGACTGGCCATTTTGTACTTAAAAAAAATGTAGACCAACTGCTTTACCAAAAGAAAAACTGTTCTAATTGGTATTTTCTTCTTCATTATTTCTGCCAGCAATGGGTAATAGAGCTTTTGCTTTTTGCCAGTTAGAGAAATATAAAATCAGCTCCTATTATTGCATTTCCCTGACATCTAGTATGTCTGACAACTTTTTATCCATATTTCTATTAGGTTGTTTGCTTTTTTCTGGTCAAATTTTAAGAGTTCATTATACATGTGAGATAATTATTATATATAATATGTAATAAATGTTACCTTTATTCACTATCTGCTTTGCAAAATTTTACCAAATCCACTTTCTGTTTAACTATTTCCATATTACACTTCATCATAAAATATTTTTAAATTTTATGTAGTGAAATGAATCTATTTTCTCTTTCATATTGCTCACTTTCTTGCTTAAGAAGGTCTCTTTTGCTTCTAAATTACTTACAATCTTTTATTTCTTTTCTTATAAGAGTTTTCTTGTTTTGGCTTTTGTATTATATATACTAGAAATAGATGACCAACTTAATTTTATTTCAAAGGCATAGACAGTTGAGGCAGCTTTGTTTATTTTTCATGCATGTATTTCCAATAAAATTGAGATGTAAACTTTTCATATATTAAATCACAATATACAGCAATCTAGTTTTATTTACTTGTTTCATGAATTAACTAATAGTGCTTACTAGACATGTAGACTCTTCTAAGTACTTAATAAACATTCACTTACCTACTTTTTAAAACTCGTATCCACCTTGTCTATTTTTAAAACTCCTATCCACCTTACTATTATGTAACCAGTTCTACTTTTATTGCCTGGTCCAATGTCCCTCCCCAAGGTGATTTGATCATAGTGATTTTATAATGTGTTCTGGTATCTGGGAAAGTAATTATCCCCCTTCTTCGTAATTCTTCATTTTTATACTTTTCTTTGCTATTAACTTTTTTTTTTTTTTACTTTTTCAACATTTTCAGAGGATAGTGTATACAAACCCAAATTATATACCTTGATAACTTTTTCCATTTGTAAACAGCCATATCACCACCACCCAGATCAAATTAAAGAACATCTCTATCAACCCAGAAGATGCTCACATGCGCCTCCCAGCCCATGCCATCTGTAAGCAGTAAAACTATCCTGATTTCTGCCATTGTGGGTTAGTTTGACCTGTTCAAATCACAGAGTGGGTACTCTTCTGTTTCTTTTACATAACACAATGTCCATAAGATTCATTTTCATATGGTTCTTTTTCATCCAATATTCCATGAATTTACTAGAACTTAATCACTCATTCTGCTCTTGATGGACAATGAGCTGTTTCCACGTTAGGGCTCTTATAAATAAAGCTGCCATGAACCTACTCACACATATCTTCTGGTGAATAAAAGCAACTCATTTCAGTTGGTTATATGCCTAGGAGAAGAATTCCCAGGTCATAGCATCTATATATGGTTAACTTCTGCCAGATTGTTTCCAAAATAGAACCAAGTTTTACTCCCAGAAGAAATGAAACAGACCTTATTGTTCCATATCCTTGATGATACCTCACGTTTCACATCCTTTTTAATTTTAGCCATTCTAGTGAACGTGTAATTATGTCATCATTTAAAAATGATATTATTCTAATGACAAATTATGTGGTACACATTCTTATATATTGATCAACCATTTTGATTATTTTAATGTCTGCATTTGTGAACGTTCTATACAAGTTTTGCCTATTTTCAAGTCTGTCCTTTTTTTCTTGATTGAAAGACAGGAATTTAAAAAATATTCTGCAGTTGGGTCTTTTGTTGGATATACTTTGAAAACTGTATTTTTTCACCTCAGTTGATCCACCTGCCTTGGCCTCCCAAAGTGCTGGGATTACAGGAGTGAGCCACCGCACCTGGTCACAAAAGTTCTTACTGTAATCAACTTATTTGTCACTCTTTACTTTTATGGTGTGTTAGTTTCCAAGAGCTGCCATAATGAAAGTCATAAACTGGGTGACTTAGAACAACAGAACTTTGTTGTCTTACAATTCTGAAAGCTAGAAGTCTGTAATTTAGGTGTCAGCATGGTCATGGGTTCTCTGAAACCTGTAAGGGAAGGATTCTTTCTTGCCTTCTCCAACTTCTAGTAGCCCCAGAGGTTCCATGGTTTAAGGCAGCAAACCTCCAATCTCTGCTACCATTTCCACATGGTGTTTCCCTGTGTCTTCTGACATTATCTTCCCTCTGTGTGTGTCTGTCTCTATGTCCAAATTTTCTCATTGTATAAGGACACCAGTATATTACATTATGGCCCATGCTAATTACCTCTTTTAACTCTATTTCCTCTATAAAGAACCTATTTCCAAATAAGGTCAAATTCTGAGGTACTGTGGGTTAGGACATTGGCACATCTTTTTTAGAGGGGTACAGTTCAACCCATAACATACAGTTAGTAGTTTCTGCATTCCCTTTTGGTTTTGCCTACCCCAGGATCTTGAAAATATTATATGCTTTCTTTTAAAACTTAATTGTTTTAGCTTTTGCAATCAGCTTACCATCTCTCTTGAATTAATTTCTATGAATGGTATAAGACAGTGGTCGAGGTTATTTATATACAATACATTTATTGATAACGATCATTCATTTCTGCAGTCAATTGCAATAGTGACTTTGTCATAAGACAAGTGAAAAATTGAGCCATGTTTCTGTCCCTGTGCAAATACCACACTGTCTTAATTAGCTTTATGGAAATTCTTGGTATTTTAGAGTGTAAATCCTATAACTTTCTTCTTCTTCAGTGTTTTCTTGATTATCTGAGATCCATTTTATTTATATATAATGTAATATAAATATACAGAATGTTATATAGATTATAATATAAATATAATTACATATAATATTATACTTATATCACATTATATACAAATAAAATGGATCTAAGATAATCAAAGAAACACTGGAGAAGAAGAAAATTGTAGGATTTACATTCTAAGATATTAAGACTTTCTATAAAGCTAGTTAAGACAGTGTGGTATATATAATTGACAGTGTGGTAAATATAATTGACAGTTGTGGTATATACATAATTGTCAATTTCCACTTTTAAAAAACATGCTGAAATTTTTATTGGAATTCAACTGAACCTGAAGATCATTTGGAGAAAAATTAAAGTAATAATAAGTCACTTAATCCATAAACATAGCATATCTCTCTATTTATTTAAGTTTTCTTTATTTCTTTCTGTAAGGTTTTATAGTTTTCAATGTAGAAAACTTGCATATTATTCAGAAAATTATTCTTAGGTATTTGATGTTTTTAATACTACTTTAAATGTTTCTTTAGATTTTGTTTTAATTTGTTGGTTGCTAGTAGATGAAAATACAATTGATTTTTGTATATTAACCTTGTATCCAGCAACTTTAGTGAATTCACTTATTGTTGTTAATAACATCTTGGTAGATTATTTTAAAAATTATATTCACACAATCATGTTATCTGCATATAAGAGGGTTTTTCTTCTTTTATAATTTTATTAGGAGTTTAAAAACTGTTCTTGCTTCGTTGCACTGAACTGCAATCTTCAGTGCAATGTTGAACAGAAATGGTAATATTGAGTATCCTTGTCTTATTCCTGCCATCAGAAGACAGCTCGATTTTATCACTAAGTTAATGTTTGCTGTAATTTTTTTTTTAATTTTTTTGGTATTGGCCTTTAATCAGATTAAGATTTTTTTCTATTTTTATTTTTGCTGATATATTTTATCATGTATAGATATTTATTTTTTACATTTTTTGCATTCATTGACAAGATAATATATTTTATTATTTTAATGTAGTGAATTACATTAATTATTTACAGTTAAAGAAATTTTATTTCATATGTTATTGTATTTGTGGGGAAAAGTCCACTTGGTTATGTTCTGTTATCCTTTTTATAAATTGTTGGATTTGATTTTCTAATATTTATTTAGAAAATTTTGTTTATTTGTTCATGTGTGATATTATCTTGTAATTTCATTTACGTGGAATGTCCTTGTTAGGTTTGGTTTGGGGGTTATACCAACCTCATCAAACAGTCTCTAAGATTTTCTTTAAGATATAATATTTCTTTCTTAAATGTTTGGTAAAATTCAACAGTAAGTCCACTTGGCTTAGAATTACCTTTGTGAGAAAGTTTCTCATTGTTGTTACATTTTATTTAATAGACATAACACTATTGAGATTTGCTATTTCTTCTTGTGTCTGTTTATCTAAGTCATGTTATACAAGGAATTGGTCTGTTAGATCTAAATTTTCAAGTGTTATTAATGACCTAAAGTTTTTTTGTTGTTTTTTAACAGCTTTATTGAGGTATAATTGATATGCAAAAAATTATACATAATTCATATATACTATTTGATGAGTTTGGATGTTTGCACACACCCATGAAATCAGGACCATAATCAAAGCATAAACATATTCATCACCTCCATAAGTTTTCTCATGCTCTTTTGTTTTTTGTTTGTGTTTTTCTTTGATTTTTGTGGTAAGATAACATAAGATATACCCTCTCGACATTATTTGTAAGTGCACAATACAGTATTGTTAACTATAGACACTATGTTGTACAGCAGATCTTTAGATCTTATTTATCTTGAATAACGGAAACTTTATACCCATTGAACAACTCTCCATTTTCTCTAACCTCAGCCCCTTGAAACCACCATTCTGCTCTCTACTTCTATGAGTTTGATTATTTCAGATACTTCATATAAGTGAAGTCATGCAGTATTTGTTCTTCTGTGACTGTCTTATTTCACTTGGAATGTGAAAGTATTCGCAAACCATACATCGGATATGGAGTCAATATCCAACAATGTATAAAGAACTACAATTCAATAGCAAAAACTCAAATAACACTAATAAAAACGGGCAAATTGCTTGAACAGATATTTATCCAAAGAAGAATACAAATAGTCAATAGGTATATAAAAAGGTGCTCAACAGCACTAAGCATCAGGGAAATGCAATTCAAAACCACAGTGAAATATTATCTCATACCTGTTAAGATGGCTATTATCAAAAAGAACAAAAAAAAAAAAAAAAAAAGAAGAAGAAGAAAACAAGAGTCGGTGAGACTGTGGAAGAAGTGGAACCCTTGTAAACTGTTGCTGAAAATGCAAAGTGGTACAGCAGCTATGAAAAACAATGCAAAGTTTCCTCAAAAAATTAAAAATAGAATTACTATATGATCCAGCAATGCCACCACTGGGTGTATATCCAAAGGAAATAAAATCAATATGTTGAAAAGAAACCTGATATCCACACTCCTATGTTCATTGCAGCATCATTCACAACAGACAAGGTGTAGAAACAACCTAACTGCTCATCAGTGCATGAATGGATAAAGAAAATGTAGTCTATTCGTGCAATGGAATATTACTCAGCAATAAAAAAGAAGGAAATTCTGCCATGTGTGATGACATGGATGAACCTAGAGGACATTACACTAAGTGGCAACATTTTTCAATCTACTTAATATTCTTTTGATTTCTGTAGGATCTGTTCTCTTTTCAATTCTTCCCACTGGTAATTCCTCATACTGTTTTATCTCTGTCTGCTTTAACTAATGAGTGTTCCTAGGGATTTATCAATTTCATAATTTTTGTTTCAAAGAGCCAACATTTTAGCTTTGTTCATTTATTATACATTTGTTTTATATTTTACTGATTTCTGATTTTATCATTATTGTTTATTTTTCAATTTTATTTGAATTTAATTTGCTGCTCTTTTTTAACTTATTGAATTGAAAGCTTAGAACATTAAATTTATGCACACCTACACATATGCATACATGTGTACCTAGAGGTACACATATGTGTGTATGTAATACATGTGTATGTAGGCAGGCATACACTTTTTTTCTGGCTTTCATTTTAATTTCTTCTTAACCTCATGGGTCTTTAAAACTATTTTCTCAATTTCTAGACATTTGGAGAGTACTACTTTTTTACTGCTACTGAGTTTTAGTATAATTTTCCTGTAGTCACAGAATATTCACTGTAAGATTTCAGTCTTTGAAATTTGTTGAGATTTCGCTTTATGCTATGGTGTATTTTACCAAATGGACACTAAAAATGTATATTCTGCAGCTGTGGAATGTAGTATTCTATACATTTACTGAGCCTAGGTAGTTGGGTTTTTCAAATTTGCTGTATCCTTACTGACTTTTTGTCTACTGTTCTTTCAGTCAATTCGGAGTGTTAAAATTACCGAATATCATTGTGGCTTTTCTACCCTTTATTTTAGGTCTGACAACTTTAAGTTTACAGATCTTGAAGCTATTTCAATAGGTAAGTTTGCATTTGGGATTGTTATATTTCCCTATTGAGTTGACCCTTTTATCTTTATTAAATATCCCTTTTCTACTCCCATAATATTTCATCCCTGAATCTCTCTGATATTAGTGGAGGCTTTTTTGGTTGGTGTTTCTGTGGCACATTCTTGCCCATCACTGTACTTTCAGCATTTGTGTGTCTCTACCTTTAAAATCTGTGCTCTATAAACAACATGGCGTGTGAAGGACCAAAACTTCTCCCTCCTGAACAACACGTTCTTGCAGGTAGGTGACTAAGCAGCCGAAAGCACTGTAATAAGAATGCTGAGGGAGAAGCGGGGTCAGAGGAGAAGACCGGATGTGTTTCAGTTGAGGCAGGAAGTGGAGAGCCTGAGCGTGTGGTAACTTGTTCGCCATTGGCGAGGCGTCCAAAGGCATGCACACAGGGAGTTCTTTAGAGAACCGCAGCATCACAAGATAGTGGGAGCAAGTGTAACACTGAAAGTAAACGTAGGAGAGGAAGAGGCTGGTCCTGTGGGGCCCTCCAGGTTCCAAACAGGGCACTGGTGTCATTTTCCAGAGTGTGAGCTGAGCTGAGCACATGCTGTGTTGACCCTGACTGATTCCCTCTCCCTCCTCAGCTGTGTTGTCATTTGTCCCTGTCTGCTCATCAAGGCTCATCCTCATTGCTGGCACACAGTACGGACTACAGCACCTCAATGGTGGAATGAAAGTCTTCTCAACCCTTGCGAGGCAACAAGGCAACAGCAAGTGTCCACTATCTGTCCTCCTTTGAAGGAAGGAGGAGTGAGCCTATGGTCTGTGTCTATGGTCTCTTCCTACTGTCCCAGACTCAGGGGCAGAGAGAGCCCAGCCTAACCACTGAGCATCTCCCCAGACTTGTGTGTGCAATGATGAAATGAACCAGCGCTAAAAATGACATTCCTCCAAGGATAACATGACACTAAGGGCCAGGCTCTTTCCAGAATTCTCTTGCTCCAATTGTTCCACTAGCAGAAGAATCCAGACTCTTTCCAACCTCTCAAGGAGAAAACCCTATCACTCTACCTGCAGGAATCCCACAGCTGCCAGTGAGCTCTGGAGTCATGTGCTGTGTGGGAGAGCTGGGTAGCCTGGAATTAAGTGAAGTGGTAGAAAGTTACATTCAAGTTGCCACCTCCATGAATCCGTGTGTAAATTCTAAATTGAATTGACCCTCTTGTGACTTGAAAACAGCTCATATAAATTACTTGAGAATAAGATTTTTTTTTCTATTCCCTATGATTTCATTATATAAAACACTGCTGAAGCCACTATTGATTGTGTTACAGTTTGCCTTCCCTTTGAAAGCGCCCACATCTAACACAGGTTGTAGAGGTATTCAGCCACCCTATTGCACACTTTCCTGACCCCCCCGCCCAACCTTGGTCTTCTGGGTCTTGGATAGCGTGGCATCTTGTTTCACATGGGGATGTGTAAAGGGATATCCCACACTGCCTGTGTGCCACATGCTGGCAGTGCGGTGGCTCTCAGAGACAACTCTGCATCCCCTTAGAAGGCTGTGGGCTTTGTGCTGCTCTTGGCTTCTGTAAAGGGGAGGCTGGTATCCTGCTGGGGCACCATGGACTGGCAATTCACATCTCTGGCTCACATGAAAGGACACAAGTGGCTACAAACTACAGAAAGGAACAGTCAACTGGAAATTCCTAGCACATTTATTCCCATGGCTTTGGAATAAGGTATGAGGGAAGAGCACATGACCTCTTGCTTGAAGGTTATTCTTAATTTTCCTAGAGTCATTCCCTGAGACTCGTGGATGAGTCAGTGTTTCTTCTAAATGTCTCATGAAGTGGCATCAGAATCACAACCTAGAAGTGTCCCAGGCAACTCCTGGTAATATGGGCTCAATGCTTATATATTCCAAATCCACATGTTGAAATCCTCACTCTTAATGTGATGGTATTAGGAGGCAGGGCCTTTGGGAGGTGATCAGGCCATTGGCGGGGGGGTGGGGTGATCAGGCCATGGGAGCAGAGCCCTCATGAAAGGGTTTAGTGTCTTTATATAAGTGACCTAAGAGAGATCTTTCACTCCTTCCACCATTTGTGGACACAGTGAGAGGGAGTTTATGAACAAGAAAGCAGGGCCTCCCCAGACACAGACTCTGCTGGCTCCTCTCTCTAGGACTTCTTAGCCTCCAGAACTGTGAGCAATGCATTTCTGTTGTTTTCAAGGTATATTGTGGCAGCAGCCCAAATGGACTAAGACACCTGGGATGCCACAGTATCTAAGCTCAAGGATGAGCACAGATGCATTCTCCCAAAATCCTCCCCAAGTATGGGTATTTAAACGTAAATGGATGAATTTTTTTTTTTTGAGATGGAGTCTTGCTCTGTCACCCAAGCTGGACTACAGTAGTGCAATCTTGGCTCATTGCAACTTCTGCCTCCCACGTTCAAGCAATTCTCTGCCTCAGCCTCCTGAGTAGCTGGTATTACAGGCACCCACCACCATGCCTGGCTAATTTTTGCATTTTTTAAGTAGAGACGGGGTTTCACCATCTTGGCCAGGCTGATCTTGAACTCCTGAACTCGTGATCCACCTGCCTCGGCCTCCCAAAGTGCTGGGATTATAGGCGTGAGCCACCACTCCCGGCCAAGAAATCTTAAAAATTAAAAATTCCGTTACTTTTTGCACTAGCCACATTTCAAGTGTTCACCACACCGTGAAAAGGACATGGGAGGAGTATTCCTGGATAGCACAGACGGGGAGCTCTTAGTCAAGGCAGAATGTTCTCTTCACAGGATGGACTGCTCGAGACAGAGGACATCTCACCTTTCCACATGCCAGCATGACACTGCAGTAGTAATCACCATGTGAGAAGTCCAAACATCTGTCTGTCTCCCTTCCAGGATGAAAAAACTGGAGCCCCCAGCTGGGTGTCTCTTCCCTGTGGCTGGACCCCATAATCAGTTAGCAAAAACCAGAGGAAGGATTCTGATATGACCTCCAGCAGAATAGTCAAGAAAATGAAAATAATTACAATAGTCTCCCCTTACCTGTGGTTTTGTTTTCCACAGTTTCAGTTACCCATGGTCAACCATGTTTCTAAAATATTAAATGGTATATTTGTTCTAAAATATTAAATGATATATTAGTCCATTCTCACACTGCCGTGAAGAAATACCCAAGACTGGGTAATTCATAAAGAAAAGGGGTTCAATTGACTCACAGTTCCACAGAGCTGGGGAAGCCTCAGGAAATTTACAATCATGGAGGAAGGGGAAGTAAACATGTCTTTCATTTGATGGCAGGAAGGAGAAGCGCCAAGCCAAATGGGGAAAAGCCCCTTATAAAACCATCAGATCTGATGAAAACTCACTCACTATCACAAGAACAGCAACCAGAGGGTAACTGCCCCCATGATTCAATTAGCTCCCACTGGGTCCCTCCCACAACACATGGGGATTATGGGAACTAAAATTCAAAATGAGATTTGGGTGGGGACACAGCCAAACCATATCAAATAGAAAATCCAAGAAATAAAGAGTTTGTAAGTTTTAAATTGCATGCTCTTCTGAGTGACATGATGAAATCTTGACCCCTGCCTTCTGGGATGTGAATTACACCTTTGTCCAGCGTATCCACACTGCACACACCACCCACCTGTCAGTCACAGAGGAGCAGGCTTGGGTATGAGATCACTGTTATAGTACGGCAATGCTTATGTTCAAGTCGGCCTTATTTTACTTAATAACAGCCCCAAAGGCACAAGAGTGCTGGCAATGATGCTGGCAATTCAGATGTGCCAAAGAGGAGCTGGAAAGTGCTTCCTTAATGTGAAAAGGTAAAAGTTTTAACTTAAAGAAAGAAAAATAAGTGTATGCTGAGGTTGCTACGACCTATGGTAAGAATGAATCTTCTATTTATGAAGCTGTAAAGAAGGAAAAAGAAATTTATGCACAGCATATATAGGGTTCAGTGGCATCTGCAGTTTCAGGCATCCACTGAGGGGTCTTGGAAAGTACCCCACATGGATAAAGGGAGACTAATATATCATGAGAATAAGGCCAACTGGGGAAATTTTATAGTGAGTTGGATGAAACTTGCAAGGGTTTTATACGTTTTGATTAAAGCGAAGCCAGTTGATGAGTCTGCCTGATGAACACACGGGACTTGAAGCCATGTGCAGGGACTGAGAGGGAGCTGGAACTACTATGGTCTATCCGGTGGGCTTTAAAACCCAGACAAGATTTTCTCATTTTCATTAAAAAATATTTATAAGTAAAAACTAAGATACCTAAAATAACACACATAGAAAACTGGTTTAGGGGTACATTAGTTTGCTAGAGCTGCCATAAAAAATTATCACAAACTAGATGCTGAAAACAATAGAATGTACTCTCTCACAGCTCTGGAGACCTGGAGTCTGAAATGGAGATGTGGCCAGGCCGTGCTGGCTCTGGAGGGTCTAGGGCAAGCTTGTCTAACCCATGGCTGATGGGACACATGCGGCCTAGGATGGCTTTGAATGCTACCCAACATGAATTCTTAAAATGTCGAAAACATTATGAGATTTCTTGTGTGAATTTCTTTTTAGCTCATCAGCTATTGTTAGTGTTAGTGTATTTTATGTATGGTTCAAGACAATTCTTCTTCTTCCAATATGGCCCAGGGAAGCCAAAAGATTGAACACGCCTGCCTAGGGCAAGAGTCTTTCTGATTCTTCCAGCTTTGTGGCTCCAGGTCGTCCTTGGCTTGTGGATACATCACCCGGATCTCTGCCTGCCTCTTCGTACAGCCTTCACTTCTTGTATCTCCTTCTGCCTTTTATGGAAACACTTGTCATTGCATCCAGGATGATCTCATCCCCAGAACTTTAACTCAATTACATCTGCAAAGATTTTTTTTTTTTTCCAAATAAGATCACTTTCACAGTTGCCAGGGATTTTGACATGGTTACGTATTTTGAGGGATCACCATTCAACCCACCGTGAGGAGTGGGGTTACTTTTTAGTTCATGTGAGAAATTAAAACACTGCTCAATTTCATCAAAATTGTGGGAAAGCCCATTCCATGTATTACTGATTCCAGAAGCAGTAAGACTGGCAGCTGCAGCCTGAAGGGCCTCGGAAGGGATGAAGTCTAGCTTTCTAAGGGGCATCAACAGGCACAGGCTCACGGAAAAAGTGCTCTTGAGAGGAACCTGGACTCGGAAGAGCCTGGACCACACAAAGGCACCCCAGCTTCTTTCTGAGATCATTTTCCTGTCTGCCCAAGGGAGGTTCCGCATCAAGGGCGCCATCCATCCTCCTCCAGTCTGTGAATCATCTGCTATTTCTGAAACCCAGAGGGATGAACGAGTCAGCCCAGGGTAGCATGGCGCCTTCATCTGCATCAGACAACCTGAGAATACTCATTTCATTTCACTTCTGACCTTTTTGCTATTCTGCAAACCCACAAGATCTGGGCTGCATAATAATATCTGAGGATCAGAGGTGAGTGTTTAGAGTATCATACAATCCATGTTTACTTGACCTTATGGTGTTAGAACCCATATTAATCTTAATTGCACTGTTAAAATATAGTAAATATCTTTATACAAATTAAGCGATAATGGGAATTTGCAGAGGGTTTTTTTTCATGAATTAATCTTAAAATAAGCTGATTATACAAATCTTTAACCAAGCAATGACTAATCCAAAACACAAACATTACTTTGATAAGATACATTCAAACAAACATTTTTGTGACAAATATTAGCAGAAACCAAGCAATAATTGGGAGAGGGCATTCAGTGACTGACAATGTGAACACAAAGGGAGATGGCCAGATGTGCCCAGTGCTTGCAACCACATTCTAGAACTGGGTCCCTTCTGGATTCATTGCTAGATGTTAGTGACTTTGGACAAAGTAAACTGGAGCATCTGGGGAAAGAAGATCATGGGGATTTTTTTGCAAAATTCAAATTCAAGGAGGGGATGAAAAAAGAATTGATTATACTTACCCCCATTAAGCTATGTTTTCTTTAAGGAAAAATACACTTATTTGACAATGACTCAATCTTCACTAACTGGTAGACACTGCTTATCCTGAACAACTGCTGTGTTTTCAGCTGCACAAAAGTACCTTCCGAACTGAGTTCATTAACCTCTTTTTCTTTGGCCGACAGGAAGCTCAGCACTGAATATACAGTACATTTTTAATAATAGTCCAGAACCACATAATATACACTTCTTTTTAAGTTTTCATATGTAATACTTGACAGATAGGATATTTGTAATAGTTCTAGTATGAAACATAGTAAAATTTAGACTCATGAATCTACACTAACATTATGCCAAAGTCTTTGTCCCAGCAATATACCTCCTCAATCCCATTTCTATACACCCAGGAGTTACCTTTACCCTGAATTTTGTATCTATTGCTCCTTTGTTTTCTTTTTTGTTTAGTTATATCACACAGGTACATATACCTATACAATATGTTGTTTAATTCTGCTTGTTTCTGAGGCTTATAAAATATTGTATTCTATGAATTGTTCTAGGATTTCTGACATATTTGTATGATTCATTCCTACCGTTGCATGTGACTGTATTTCCACTGCTTTATAACTGTCCATTTTAAGACTTCTTGAAATATGTTTATTTTCTTGTGGATGAGTTTAGGATGATTTCTGGTTTTGCTATTATGAACAATACTTCTATGAATATTCATGTATATAGCTCCTGGCACATATATGCAAAATGTTCTGCTATATCCCTAAGAGTAAAATTATTTGGTCAAATATTCATATTTGTAAAATAATGCCAAATTATTTTCCAAAGTGGTTGTTACAAATTATCCTTGGACCAACAATAAAGTCTGTGTTGATTCATAGCCTCACCAACATTGGGTATTATAACACTTCAAAATTTTTGCCCAACTAGTAGATAAAAAAATGATACCTCACTACACTCTGTGCATTTGCATTTTCCTAATCTCTACTGAGGTTGAGCATTATTTTATATGTTTAATTGTCATTTGTGTTTCCTTTTTAGGAAAATACCTCTTTATATTTTTTGCACATTTTTCTTATTGATTTGTGCGAATCCTTTTGTATTCTAAATATAAATCCTTTTTTAGTTATATGTGGTATGAATATCTTTTCTTAGTACATGCCTTGAATTTTTACATTCTTCCTGTGTATTTTGAAGAACAAATACTTTCTGATGAAGTTATAGAATGTATCAGTCATTTACTTCATGGAATATGTATTTTATGCATTTTTTAAAATCCTCGTCTATACTTTGGTCATAAACATGAAAAAGCAAATTAAAATACTTTTAGAAGACAGGAGGACTAGGGGACTATTATTAAGTCTTTAAGCCACCTGTAATTGATTGTTGAGTAGGTGTGAGGTAGGTGTCAAGGTCCACTGTTTTCTATATAAACTACAATTGGCCCATTATCGTTTTGCTAAATAGCTTTTCCTTTCCCCTCTAATCCACAGTGCCCACCCTGGCGTGAGTGAAGCTCTGTATTTCTGGATGTCAGTTTCTGGCTCTCTATTCTACTCCATAGGCTATTTGTCTAGGCCCATGACAACCCTAAAACATCTTATTTTTGACATTTTCTCATAAGAAAGAAATCTGATAAGGCAAGTTCCACCTCATCTCCATCTTATTCTTCAGAAGTATCATGGCTATTTTGGGCTCCCTCTTTCTCTCTCTCTCTCTTTATATGTATATGAACAATACTTCTATGAATATCCATGTACATGTCTCCTGGTGCACACACACATGCACACACACATGGATATTTACACACATTTTTATATTTTATATACACTTTTGTCAAGTTCTATTAAACTGTTAGCATTTTGGGAGAATTCCATTGAACCTAGAGATCAATTTATAAATAATTTGCATCTTTATCCTACTGAGTCTTTCTATATAAGTTCCTTCTATAGTTTTCCATTTATTTAGATTTTTTTGATGTCCTATATTAAGGACATAATTCTTTACATAAAGGATGCTTTGTGTAAACTTTTGTTACTGAAAATTACATTTTAAAAATTATATTTCTCGCTATTTTGATTAAATATAATTTTTTAAAAAAATTTCTATATAGACAATCAGCAGCAGCAACTAATGACAATATCATTTCTTTCTTTCCAATGCTGTCACTTTGTATTTCTTTTTCTTGTCTTGGTGCAATTGCTAGTACTTACAGTAAAATTTTGATTAGGTATTGAATAGAAGGCATCTTTCTCTTTTCCTAATATTACAGACAATCCTTTTGAACTTCCATTGTTATATGTAACATTTACTATAAATTTTATATGCCTTTTATTGGGCAAAGATAATTTTTTTCTTCTTTTGTAGTTTGCTAAGATATTTTATAGTAAGTTGACCTTTCATTAAAGCATTACTAGAAGGCGATCCTCATTGATAATCTTTAAATTTGAGGAAGCTATTAATTCCCTCTTATTAAATCAGAATTGCATTCCTGGTAAAATCCAAGTTATGTAAGATGTGTTGTCTTTTATTATATTGCTGGATGATATTTGCTAATGTTTTTCTTTAAGGTTTCTAGTTTGGTGTTCATGAGAGAGATGGGATATGTAATTTTTCTTATTCATACTATGTGTGTCTGGTTTTCTTATCAATGCATTGTTAGCCTCATAAGAGAAATTGAGTTTTCTTTTTTCTTTATTTTTTTTCTTTCCTTTGGACTAGTAGAGATAGAAATTATCTTATTTTGCCTTTGGTAAAACTCATCTACAAAGAGATCTGAGTTTGGCATTTTCCATTTGAGAACATTTTAATTTGCTTGGTGACTGTAGGACTATTTAAGTGTTCTATTTTTTCTTGTGTATGTTTTGATAAATTGTATTTTTCTAAGAATTTATCTATTTTGTCCAATTTTCCATATTTGGCATTGTTTTAAATAATTTTATCATCTATTTAATTCTGTAGTGTCTAAACATGTTTCATTCATTCCTAAAATTGTGCCTTTTCCTTCTAATAATCTTTATTAATTCTACTGTTCTTTTTCTATGACCTTTAAGTTGAGTGCTTGGCTGAATAATATTGAGTCTCTCGTTATTTCTAATATAAGCATCAAAGCATTCTCTTGACTTGCTGGTTTAGAGGTACGGCATAAGCTTTTATATGAGTAGTATCCTCACTATATTTTAGTTCACATGTTTTTTAATTTCCTTTTTACTTTTTCTTTCAATATAAATTGTTTAAAAGTAAGCTTGAAAAATATTCCAAATATGGGGAGTTTTCCAGGTGTCTTTTTCTTTTTTGTGTCCAGCATACTTAGAGCGTGTTATAGCATGCTGTCAGTTCACACCCTTTGACATTTTCTAAGGCTAGAATTATGGCCTGACAAGGTGTCAATTTTAGCAAATATTCCATCTGCTTTTATCTTTATTGTTTCCTCTTTTCTGCTTGCTCTGGGTTCAGTTTGCTCTTCTATTTCAAGTTTTTAAAGTAGAAAATTAGATTACTGATTTGAGTCCTTTCTTTATCATTAGTATAATTCCTTAATGTTATACTTGTCCTGCTAAGTACTGAGTTAGATGCATCCCACACAGTCTGATAAGTTATATTTTCATTTTCATTCAGTTAAAATATTTTCAAACTACCCTTGAGAGTTTCTCTCTGAACCAAGGAATTTTAGAAATATGTATCTAATTTCCAAATATTTGAGCATTTTCCAAGTATCATATTTTTCTGTGATTGACTTCTAATATAATTCTATTGTGGTCAGAGAATATATTTTGCATGATTTCAATTGTTTTACATTGTTTATGGTTCTGTGTGTGTGTGTGTGTGTGTGTGTGTCCCAGAATGTAGTCTCTCTTGGTGAATGTTCCATATGCCCTTGGAAAGAACACATATTCTATCGTTTTTGGATAGAGTGTGCTATAAATTTCAGTTTGGTCAAGTTCATTGATGGTGCTCTTCAGGTCTTCTCTATGCTACTGATTGACTATCTATTGTTCCACTGATTACTTAGAATGGAGTGGTGAAGTCTCTGGCTATAATTGTGGATTTGTCTATGTATCTTTTACTTTATATCAGTTTTTATGTTAGGTACATGTCCATTTAGGATTCTTACATCTTATTTGGCAATCCACCCTTTTATCATTCTGCAATGTTCCTTTCTATTTCCTTGTTCTGCAGGCTATGTTGTGTGATGTGAATAAAGATGTTTCAGTTTTCTTTCGACTTTTACTTGCTTGGTACATCATTATTGATCATTTTACTTTCAGCCTATCTATGGAATTATATTCTAAGTAGATTTCTTGCAGATAATATATAGTTTAGAATAATTAACAAACAAAACAGGGAACTCATCATCATATTAGTCATTTTCAAGTTTTGAACTTTCTCCTCATTATCCTTGGTATTTTTAAAAAATTTCAGAATCTTCAAATAGTGGTTGAGTTATTATTTTCAGAGTTTCTAGCTGTGATCAGTGTGAGAGATAAGTGGAATGTGATTACTCCATCTCGGCCAGATCTTGAAGTTTCTTTTGTTAAGTTTTAATTTAATTCCAAGTTAGGAACAAAGCTTATACTTTATTATTTTAATCCTTTAAAACCTACTGAGATTTATTTGTGCTCTAAAACGTGAACACTGTATTAGTCCTTTCTCATACTACTATAAAGAATTGCCTGAGACTGGGTGATTTATAAAGGAAAGAGGTTTAATTGACTCACAGTTCAGTATGGCTGGGGAAGCCTCAGGAAACTTACAATCATGACAGAAGGCAAAGAGGAAGCAAGACACCTTTTTCACAAGACAGCAGGAAGGAGAAGTGCCAAGCAAAGTAAGGAAGAGCCCCTTATAAAACCATCAGATCTCATGAGAACTCACTATTCCGAGAACAGCATGGGGGAAACTGCCCCCATGGTTCAATTACCTCCACCTGGTCTGTCCCTTGACATGTTGGGATTATGGGGCTTACAGTTCAAGATGAGATTTGGATGGGGACACAAAGCCTAACCATATCAAACACAGATTTTGATAAATGTCCTAAAGGAACTTCAAAACAATGAACTTCAAAAAATTGGTAAGAAGTAACACAATTAACCAACCTGACCTAATTGTATCATATTTATATATATAATATGTTTTATATATACATATAAGAACATATATGTAAGGTATATATAAAAGAAGAATACACCATATTTTTCATGTGTGTTATATATGCTATATATAGTATACAAAAATATAATGGATTCTTATTTTATATATACCTTACATATATGTTCTTATATATACATCCTATCTAATACATATAACATATTATACATAGAAATAATAAAATTAGGTCACGTTGGTTAGTCATATTACTCCCTACTGATTTTTTCTCTGCTTCTGTTTATTATTAAAAGAAGGATGCTAAAAATCTCCAGTCATGCCTGCACATTTATTATGATCTCTCTCCCTTTATTTCCATCAAATTATATTTTATATAATGTGGGATTGTAGTATCATATATGTACAGATAGATGTAAGATTCTTATGTTCTGCTGGTTGTCGAAAATGTTATTAATACATGTCCATCTTTATACCTCATAACACTTCTTGACGAAAATCTATAATGTGTCATATTAATATGGCCACACCAGCTTTCTTTTGATTCGTGTTTTCATTAGTATAGTACATTTTTTTCTATTTTTTCTTTACTTTTAACCTCTCTGTATCCTTAACTTTGATGTGTGTTTCTTGTACACAGCATTGGATTCTCCTTTTTGTTTTTGTTTTTGTTTTTTAATGCAGTCTGAGAATCTTTGTCTTTTCAATGGAGTGTTGTATTGAAATCTACCATCTTGCATTTGTTTTCTACTTAGTTCTCTGCTTTCTCCTTTTCTGCCTTTAGTTTTTGTTGTTGTTATTTAGTTAAGCATTTCTATCATTTTATTTCTTCCTATATATTAGGTTTTTTATATCTTTATTTTAGTGATTACCCTAGATTTACATTTATTCTTTGAATATTATACTAGTTTAATTTACTAGTCTTACCACCTCCTGAACAACTCAGAATTTTGAAACAGTTCAATTATATTTCCTCTTTGTGATTTTGTTGTCATGTAAGTCACTCATATACGTGCTATCCATTCCATAATGTATTGCTGTTGCTGCAGCTTTATGCAGTTGATATTCATTTCTATTGACCCACGTAGGTATATTTTCTGGTGCTGTTCTTGCTACTGCTGATAAATTTTATCCCAAAAGAATTTAATGAGTTTTTTTAAGTTAGTTTATTTAAAATTTAATGTTTTATTTCCCAAAACATTTTTATTTTGACATCAATTTTTAAAGATATGCTTGATGGATATAGAATGCTAGGTTTTTAATTTTTGCCTGTGTTTTAATGGTGTTATTTAATGGTCTTCTGTCCTCCCTAATTTCTGCTGGGGCAGCAGCCCTCTGTTTTGCCTTTGAAGATTCTATGCCCCTTTCTCCCCCTTTCTTACTTTCCGTGTTTCTTTGATTTTCAGCAGTGGAATTGGGATTACTGTAAGGGCCTAATCATGGAGGTCTTGTGAATCCTAATGAGAGTTTGGTCTTTATTTCAAGACAGAGATGGAGTCGCTGAGTCACTTGGACCTGATGTGTATTTCCTGTTGTTGGAAGAAGCAGAAGGCAACGGGAAGAGTGGAGGCAGGGAGGCCAGGCGAGGCCTTGCTGCAGTTCCAGCAGATGACACAGCAACCAGGGCCAAGAGCAGGTGGAGATAGTGAGCTATCACCAGAATCAGGGCATATTTTGAAAGTAGGTGAAATAAAAATGCTTAAGAATATATATGTGTGTTAAGAAGAAAGAAAAACTGAGAATACTTGTCGGGTTTTCTACCTGAGAAATTGGGTAGATGGAGTTGCCATTTATTGAAAAAGGGAGAAGCTGGGGTACAGGGAGGAGACTGGGGAAATCTACAGTTCTCTCTTCATCCTAAGTTTGAGATGCCTGTTAAATGGAGATGATGAACAGGAAACTGAAGAAATAAATCTCATCCAAGAGTCTAGGTCTAGGCTGGAGATTGAAAAGCAACAGCAAGTTTGAAATCATCAGAGCACAGAGGAGGCTCAATGCCATGAGGCTCGGTGGGATACATCAGAAGAAACAAGTAGGTGGAGAAGAGGACCCAGGACAGATCTCTGGAGAGCTCTGCTCTGTGGAAGTTCATGGAGAAGCAAGCAACAACAAAAAGAAGTAAGAATGGGCCACAAAAGAGATGGTTGCAAAAATACGAAAAGCAAACATTTCAAGAAAGGAGTGATAACCATTCTGCCTGCTGCCAATTTGTCAAATCAGAAGAAAAGTGTGCAGCTGGCTTGGGCAAGTTGACCATGAAAGAATCATTTCAATGAGTTGTTGGGGAGGAATCTCTGGAGTGGCTGGGGACAGGCTAGGGATGAGGAAGTAGAGAAAGTGAGCAGGAGCCACGTTTTGTGCTGTGCATTTTATCTGGAGTCTCACAAGCACAAAAGAAAGATGCACACAAAGAATTTGTGAGCCCCATTGGAACCAAGAAACTGCTTGACCCTCTTCTTGTCCTTTGCAATGCATTCTCCATTCTGTACATTGAGAGAAGATTTTAAATATGACAAATGGAAAATGGAACACCTGAAAATTGAAAGTATGTGGAATTTGGGGCCAGTTCCTTGCTTACTAATCATTGAGAATTTCTCTTTTTCATAGATTAACTGAATTCAACTCTCCAAGTCACACAATAGCTGTAGCCTGAGATGTGGCTTTCTAAAACAAACATTGCAAGGTCACAAGAAACCGTTTTTTTCTAAATGTCTGAAGCCTAAAAATGAATACAGAATCATTACAAAACTTGTTTTTGATTAGAAAAGTAATGTATGTAAGTGATTAATCAAGAATCAAGAAACAGAACAGAAAGTCAACCTATAATCTATTTTTCACTATCCACTTTGTCTCATTTTCCAGAAGCAACTACTGTCAACAGTTTATTTTGTACCTATAAGCATATCCTTTAGTTTTTATACAAATAAGATAATATTAAACATACTGCATTTTAGTTTGCTTTCACTAAACAAATACTACAAATACCATTCCATGTCATCACATGGAGATCTGCCTCATCCTTTCTGATGGTCTTTCATTTTCTGATATATGTATATATTATATTTTATTTAAATAGTCCCTGATCAATTTCATTTCATTCCTTTACTTAAATTTTTTCCCTTCTAACAAATCATTCTGCAGTGAACGTATCTCTCGGTGGTTTTGTAAACCTATCTATAGGTTAAGTTCTTTGCTATGGACATGTATTTTCAAATCTTGACAGATGTTGCCAAATTGCCTTCAAAACCATTTTTCCAGTTTATGTTTTCACTGATAGTGAAGATCACCGCTGTTTCCTCATCCTTGCCCACACGTATATGGTCAATTGCATTAATGGCCTCCATTTGTTCCCTTCCCTGGACCATGTCCTTTGTTAGGTGACTTTGCAGTCCCTCCTTCTACTGGTTGGGGTTTCGCTGCAGAGTTGCTTCAGCACACTGGGACAAGCCTTTGACAGCAATGAACCCAGCACGGTCCCTCTGGGCGGGAGTGCCCCAGGCCCCTGCACATGCTGTTGCTGGAGCAGGATCCAGGTAGACACCCTGGGACAATCAGAGAGACCTGCTGAGTTCCCCTCAGGTCCTATTCTGCTGGCAACTGACATTTGCGCCAGGTGGTCCCCTGTCCTAAGTGGAGTCCCCAGGCCTGGAACTCTCCTGCTTTCCTTTGACCACCTGCCGAAAACCAGAGCCCAGTCACTTGTTTATTCTTCCCACTTGAATGGACTCTCCATCCAGCACCTTTGCTCTGCCTCTTAGAGCAGCATCAGGCAGATGGCAGAGACAGCCAGGAGCTCATGGTCACGGCTCATCCGATGGAAACGTAGGCTTTAGCTTGGGACCATGGCTTCCTTTTGGCCTCCCTCCCGTTTCTCCAGGCCACATTTCAGAGGAGAGCAGAGCCCGAGGAGCCAGCACCCCTTCCCTGTTCCTCGCCTGCCCATCCCTGCAGCTGCTTTCCTTCTACCTGCCCTGCACTCTCCCTGGGCCCTGAACTGGTCTTGGATGCCAGCCAGAGTTTGGATGTCTGGTACCCAGGGCTGGGACGAAGGGGAGGCCAGGGAGCACCTAGGGCCTATAATTTAAGCGGGCAGTCACTCCCAACCTCCTTAGATTTTGCAACCTAGGCACCTCAATGCCTGCACCCTAGTCCAGACCTTGCTGATGTGCAAAATGTATTTTTAAACGTCCTGCACTTTTCCGTGTTTCTCTGAAACCCTCTGATACCCACAGACGTTTTTTTGTCATTCGCTACAATCATAGATGCACCAAGACCAGCCTTTCGAAACAGGAGCAAGGACTGTCTGTGCAAAAATATTTTACCCTCAGTACCAAACACAGCTAACTGCAGATTAGTTAGGAAAGGGAGAATACCCTGAAATTATTTTCTGTCTTTGGTAACTCAAAAACAGTAATAAGAAAACTCCCCCTACAGACGCTTTGTGGTTACTGCAAAGTAAACAGATAAATGTCCTGCAAAATATTTGCTCGTCTATCAAGACCATCCAGTGTTTTCATTCAACTTCTTAAAAACAAAACCGTTTCATTATGGCATCCAGCAACTCCGTTTCCCTGGGGAGATGAATAAGGCAGCAGGAGCTCCTCTCCCTTTCCCGGTTCCTCTGGCCACAGCTGCTGAATTCAACAGCAACGCTAAGGGGGCTTTTTTGCAAAGAGCTGAAAATTATCCAGTATATTTTCATTCTTATTCTCATTATCATAAATTCACTGAGTAGAAGAACAAGTTTTAATAGGGAAATATTTGATTCCTCCCAACTTGAAGATGAGGAGTGAAACACTGTGAAATGCCACATAAAAATCAGTTGTCGCCAAGTCCTCGTCGACCTTGGGAACAAACACATAATCGATAAACAAGGAAAAGGACCATCGCTTGGCTGGAATCCACAGCCAAACTTCTTCTCTTTTTCCTAAAGCTGCTCTGCTCTTGTCATCACCTCAAAATTCTGACACCAGCTTGTGTTTTAAGCAATGATTGTTTAAATATTTGGTTCCAAATTAGAAGAAAAGCCTGCCAGAAAAATCACTTCAAATTAAATAAAATGATGTTTTATGGGAATCCCTCCCAGCTGTGCCCAGGTAAGAAATGCACCCTCTCCACTGTTGTCCTGGGAACTATACATGAATTTAGCTGTCTGGTTATGGCCCTCGGTAGAACAGGAAGTCCATGCTGTGGCTATCCCAGGGGGTATAGGAGGTGGGTGGAAGGGTAACCTCCCCATCACAAAAGAGTATTGTTCCCTTCTGGTGTGCTTGTTACTTTACAA
This sequence comes from Theropithecus gelada, assembly GCF_003255815.1. Taxonomy (NCBI): domain Eukaryota; kingdom Metazoa; phylum Chordata; class Mammalia; order Primates; family Cercopithecidae; genus Theropithecus; species Theropithecus gelada. Next base: position 125,168,168 of record NC_037677.1, on the reverse strand, counting down.
TTACATATATTATGAGCCCAAAGGTTGAAAGAGCTCTTGGTTTTTGTTAACGTGTTCTCAAACCACTAATTATTTCCTCCTGTCTTGAGGTGCTAAATACATAAACACATGGAGTCCTCAGCTTAAAAAATTAGGGCTTTGCTTTTTTTCCAGATGAATCAGCGTGAAGGATGATTCCTTCAGTCTCCATTCGACACAAACTATGACCACACGCTAAACCGTGCAGCAGAGAACAGAACCCCGCCGGGCTGGGCTGCCAGGTTGCTGGTGTCAGAAGTTCTGAGCACACACCGAGGCCGCGTGGAGACCCGCTCTCTCCTTAGAGTAGTTCACAGGGAGTGTATTAGTCTGTTCTCACACAGCTAATGAAGATATACTTGAGACTGGGTAATTTATAAAGGAAAGAGGTTTAATTGACTCACAGTTCAGCAGGGCTATGGAAGCCTCAGGAACCTTACAGTCATGGCAGAGGGAAAGCAAACATATCCCTCTTCATATGGCAGCAGGAGAGAGAAGTGCCCAGCGAAGGGGGGATGATCCCCTTATAAAAGCATCAGATCTCGTGAGAACTCACTCACTATCCTGAGAACAGGATGGGGGAAACGGCCACCATGATCCAATTATCTTCACCTGGTCCCTCCCATGACACGTGGGGATAATGGGAACCACAATTCAAGATGAGATTTGGGTGGGGACACAGCGAAACAATATCAAGGAGTTCGAGTGAGGTCCCTTCCAGCTCCTTTGAATTGACAGTGTTTGAGCACCTACAGCCTAGTCTTAGAGTGTGAATTTGGCCACATGACAACACATTTTGATAAACAAAAACACGGGCTTCATAGATCTTGTATGGATGTAAGACATGTAAAAATATTTTTTCAGTTTGGTTAAATGAACATTTTCATCTGCAGAGAGAGGCTTTATAAATTCTAAAGTTCAGTAGCCACGTGGCCTAAATTACATTAATGTTTAAGTTATTCAACGGCAAATGTCTACACTTCACAGTTAATTTCTGGATGTCCCCAGAATCTATCCTATCTTCTCTGTGATAAAGGCAAGGTGAGATTAAGCTGGCTGACTTCATTGAAGGAAAACAAGAAACGAGCCGCTGCCTCTCAGGTCGCTGAGTCAGGCCCTGGTTCCTGGACAGAGTGGGATTGAATGCTGATAATTGAAGGCAGCACTGCCTGAGGAGGTGGTGGCACCTGCAAAGACATCTGGTGGGAGTCCAGTCCTGTAGAGAGGTGAGGGCCGTGCCAACCCAAGGCCCCAGGACGTCAGTCACTCAGCTCCTTCTCTTCTGACAGGCAGGGCCAGGGAGCTCTGGCCATTCCTAGGTTGGGTGGCTCAGAGAGCCAGTAGACATGTCACAGCAGCCAGGGCCCCTGGAATGACACTCTCTGGGCCAAGGCTCATGTTAATACAGCCAGCACTAGCCACCTGGAGCTGCAGGGGTGCCTCCAGCAGGACCCTCCTCTGAGCCTCAGAGTCAGAGCCACCTTCTTCAAGAAGACACAGGCCTCCTCTCACCACTGGCTCTTTGCTCTTGCTCAGGCAGGGGGGAGGTCGTGCTGTCACTTGCAGGTTCAGACTGGGCAGTGTGGTGTGGGTGACTCAGCTGGATGAAGACCAGGACATGGGGTGTCATTTCCTGTTTATCTGTAATACAGATGAAAACCCAGGACGTGTCCAGTGGGCACAGGCAAAGACACTCATTACTAGCTGGTAGGGAAAAGCAAATTAAACAGGCAAATTCATACAGACAGAAAGTAGAAAAGAGGTTGCCGGGGCCTGGGGGAGGGGGAACAAGGAGCACTTTCAATGATAGTTAATGTCTGGGAAGATGAGAAAGTTCTGAAGATAAGTAGGTGGTGAAGGTTACATAACATTGTGAATGTACTTAATTCTGCTGAGTTATACACTTAAGGTGATTAACGTGGAAAATGTTGTGTTACATATCTATTATCACAATAATTTTTTTAAATCCCAGGGTAATGCGACATGGGAAAACTCATGAAAGTGGCCCACAGAGCGGTTGGCTGGTCCCTCGCTCAGACCCCATCCCTGTGTCCTCAACTTCTTCATCTTGGCCGGTTTCATTCCCTCCCTCAAGCCCAGAAACCTACAGTTTCTCCGACGTAACAGAGGAAAATTAACTTCCTGTGGAAATTTCACTACCTGTTAAAAAGCTGAGGGAGGGCCTGGCCCTCTTTGCAGTGCAAGTGTGTCAGCAGGACGTGCTTTCAGAACGTGCCCATTCGCCCAGGAAATGCAGGTGCGGCCTCCTCCCGGAGGCGCCGGGATAGGCACTCATGGGCCCAGAGGCATCTGGGGCTAAAGATTGTGTTTGTTTTTATTACATATTACCCATTGTCATCTACCTTGCACTCCCTCAAAATAGACATGTGATTATCACCAATTTAAAACCAGCTTTTCCTCTTACTAAAAATTCAGTATGAAGCCATTGTAGTAGAATTCCTCTCACATTCCGAGGCTTGCAGAAGAGAAAAATATCAATAAAAATCATGTGAAATGTCCACAATAGATCAATTCAACCAAAGTGGCCAGATTCTATATTAGTCTGTGCGAGGTTTATCTGGTTTTCCATGAAGCATTCCCTTTTCCTGAAGAACACAATTATGGCTATAAAGTCATTTATCCAGCACTGTTCAAGGCATCTCCAATCACACGTCATAGTTTATGAAATGCCGTGAAAGGCACAGTGAGGTGCTTTTCCAAATGGTAAAGGCCAATTTTATGCAATCACTTCCTGAAGTACAGGCTACATTTTTCTTTCCTAAACTCCTTTTAGCATATCTTTTTATTTGGCCATTATTCTCAGTAGTCATTATAGATCATCTCAGTAAATGAACCTCTTCACATTGTAGACACCCCAACGAGGATTAAAGGTCCTCGCACAGCACACAGGAAGGACAAATGGGAAGTGGGGGCTCTCGGGCGTACTCCGGCATGGCTCCGGCGGCACTGTCCTCTAACTTGCTCGGAAATGTGGGCCTGGTGGATATTGCCCAGCTCTGATTGACAGAGTCTCTCACCTGTGCGGTGACTCTCCAGCCTGGGCCAAGGGCAACTTGCCTCTGCATCAGAACATGACCTCTGCATCAGTTCTCTGCCTCTTCCTCCCCTCAGCCCCCTCTCCCTTCCCACCCTTTTCCTCAGCCCATCGCTCAGTCCTGATGAGTCTTCCTGGAGTCTCCTCCACCTGCCACCCCTTCTCCTTGCTACTACAGCCACACTCTGATCCCTTCTGCCTTGAATGACCCTCCAGCAGGCCCCTGCTGTCCCTGGCCTGCCATTTGCCCCATTGCCTGCCTAGTGGGTCATGGTTTCTTCTTTATTTTTTTGAAACAGAGGAGTCTCACTCTGTCCCCCAGGCTGGAGGGCAGTGGCGCGATCTCTGCTCACTGCAACTTCCGCCTCCAGGGTTCAAGCGATTCTCTTGCCTCAGCCTCCCAAGTAGCTGGGACTACAGACATGCACCACCATGCCTGGCTAATTTTTGTATTTTTAGTAGAGATGGGGTTTCACCATGTTGGCCAGGCTGACCTCAGGTGATCCTCCCACCTCGGCCTCCCAAAGTGCTGGGATTACAGGCGTAAGCCACCGCAGGTCGTGGCTTCTATTGACACAGGCTCCATGCCTCACGTCAACACACTCTCACTCTTCCTATATGCGTGTTCCTCCAATGCCGTGGCTTCTACAGAACTCCAGGAACACTTGCAATCTCTTTGCCTTTTTCTCTCCACTTTACCTACTGGCAATACTTTTTGTCCCCAGGTGCATCCCTGTCGGTCTTTTTTTGTTGTTTCCTGGTCCACCTGAAATGGTGCAGCTCCCAGAGGCTTCCCTGCAAGCAGCTGAAGGTTGCGACCACCTACCCCTCTCACACCTGCTGTCTTTTCTAGTCTTCTGATATTAATGTCTGTGAAAGCGAAGCAGAGATATAGGGCAGGAAAAAGGCTTAATTTCCTCAACCAGCCTAGAAACCATTAGAAGAATGGTATTGCGTCGTATGTTCCATCAATGACCACTCAGCATTTAGCACAATGCTGTCCATTCTGCAAACTCCCAGTAAATACAAGTGAACTGAGTGTGGAAGCCCAGTGCTGTGTGCACTGATATACTTGCTTCTTCGGGATTTGTCTCCACTGAACTAATAAATAAAGGAGTCTTTCCAGCCCCTTTCTGCTGCTCATGGAGTGCACACAATTGAAATCAACTCTGGAGACCTAAAGTCATTAAAACATTCTTGGCCCCAGTGCCAGCCGGACCCAGCCCCAGCATGCGACAGGCAGTGAGTGTACTTGTTTCCTCTTCTTTTCACGGACTGTCGGATGTTGACTCATTGTATCCCAGAATAAGGACAATAATATCCCTTTTCTGGTTTTCAAACCACCCCAGCACCCATTGATGAAAGAATAGACAATTGCAGAACTGCTACTATGAACTAAGAGGGATGTGTCCACCAATGATCAAATAAAGGAAAGCAGTGATGGAGGCCCGGATTGAGGAGGGAGAGAAAGTTCTGGACCTGGAGATGGAGGGAGCCTCCTGTCTTCCCAGAACTCACAGAGCACCCTGGGACAGAGCTCCTTCCAAAAAGAGGGTTGTAACTTGGTAGCAGTTGCACTGTAGACATTTGTGACATGGCATTTATAATAATAACATTAAAAAATAAAATAAAATCAGTAAACATCATAAATGAAAAAAATTAAAGTGTGAGAGCCTCCCTGGATAGGCCTATAATCATTTTTTATTTTTATTTATTTATTTTTTATTTTTTTAAAATTGGCTCTGAGACCTTATTTCCCATCACCAGGGACAGCACTGGTCTCCATCTCCAGGGGTGTACTGAGACGCCCACTGACCAGCCTCATCAATGGGCTGCCACACGCCTTGGAACATGCCAATGGGATTGCTTGAAACGTCACACCCAGGGCAAAGGTTCTTGGCACCCAGGTCTGGAGGGAGAAGGGTGTAGGCAGGAATGGTTCTGAAGAATGTGTGCTGGATTCACCACCTATCAATCAGAGATGACGTCGTGTATGACCTGTTTAGCAAGGAGAGGACTATTTCGAAGGGTAGGGTTGGGGGAGGCAGAAGCCAAGGGTTGATGGTAGAAATCAAGGCCACGGCTTTCTGCTCCTTGTGTTTGAGTCTGCTACCACCACAGCTCTGTGGCTGAGGTCTGCGTGGGGGACAGCTTTATCCACTTCATATGCCAATGGCCTGTAAGAAGTAGCAGGTAAGATGGCAGTTTTCAGTGATTCAGGATAACGAAAGATGCAGAAATGCAGGGAGCCCGCACTGCATGGTGGCATCCACAAGACCCACGTGTGGCACAGGCAGGTGTGGCTGGCATTGTGCCTCCCGCCAGCCCTGACCCCAGCAAGGCAGCTGGATTTCTCCCAGGTTCCTGAAGCTGATCCACTCCACTCTTCAAAAGGGTCAACTGCACTGTTACGCCAGGTGGGGCCACTGGGAAGACCGCCCGCCACCACGCGGGAAATCCCTCACCCCTTCTCCCAGGCCTACCTGGGAAGCCACTTCCCTGCAATCCTTCAGACCCTTCTAAGACCAGGAAGGGGATGGACCCTCCCACACACTCTGCAGGAGACCCTCCCACACACTCTGCCTTAAAATAGGAGTGACAGAGTCCTCGGATAATCTTCCTGGGACCCATCCAAGTTAGGCCCCCTAGAAACAGACTTCTGTTTTCTGTACCAGGAAAGCTGCTGCTCCACAGCACTTTTAAGGAGAAGAGAGAAGGTGGAAGGGGCTGGGCACATCCAGGAGTGGGGACTGAGCAGCCAGCTCCTTCCAAAGCCTCAGGTTCATCTTGGACCAGAAAGGTGTACGGTTTGGTTTTTTTTTTCCAGTTGAAACTGGTTATTTTCTGAACTTTTCTGTAGGAATGATACACCATATGTGCCATGGAATAATAAAATAGTGTTATAAATAGTGGGAGGGAGGTCTTTTCCTTTTTTTAAAAAAGTAAATAGTGCCCATTTCCATAAAAAATGTGAGGGGCACAGACTCAGTGAATCCATTTTACCTTGCCACCCAGGTAAAAAGACAAGGGCCAATTAGGGTAGAAGAGATACATGGCGATAGAAAACCAGGTCAAGGTAAGCTGCCACTCTGAGGCTTCAAGCAACCAAAGCAAAAAATGATAATAAAGTTGGGGGCAAGGGGCAGTGATGGATTTGACCGAAATCTCTCTATTCTCATGTTTTCTCAGAATGACCTAGGAGGTTTCTTCTTACCAAGCAGATACATTTCTCAGCACTGGCCTCCAGGAAGAAGCTGTGCTGTGGGTGTTGACATGGGAGACTGCTAGTCGGCCCTTGATTGATTTTACAGAAATGCAGCAAGTGCCCACAGAGGGTTAGTGCTCCAAACGCGCATCTTGGCAGGACGACTTTTGAATGTGCCTTGGCACAGGACTAAAGCCAAGACTCTCTGATGGGGTCTGCTCATCCTTCTAGGTCTTCTTGAATCTCAGCCTAACATCATCAGGAGCTAGAGGACACCGAAATAAGACTATGGAAAGGATGGAAAAGGAGGAAAGGAAGGATGTCACCAGTGGCTTCCAGAAGTGTGGGATTCTGTGGAGTGAGAGTAAGGCCAACCAGGAACCCCATACTGCAGAAACAGAGACAGGCAGATCGGAGACACTAAATCATACCATGAATCCTGCACTCCCCCAGATCTGGAGTGTGTCATTTTCACAGTTCAAGGCAGAATTCTGGCTTCCAGGTGATGACCGAGCCCCATCTCCATAAGGGATACAAGCCTCAGGCCATTTGAACTCTACTGAGCAGTGATGGTTACAAGGACAGTGAGTGCACTGTGTTGAATGGTGTCGCCTAAATTCATGTCTACCCGGACCTCAGAATGTGAGTTTATTTGGAAATGGAATTTGATATGGCTTGGATCTGTGTCCCCACTCAAATCTCTCATGTGGAATTGCAATCCCCAGTGTTGGAGGTGGGGCCTGTTAGGAGGTGATTAGATCATGGGGGAGGAATTCTCATGAATGGTTTAGCACCAGCCCCTCAGTGCTCTTCTCATGATACTGAGTGAGTGAGTTACCACGAGTTGTTCTAAAATTGTGTAGCATCTCCCCCTTCTCTCTCTAGGTCCTGCTCTTGCCATGTAAGATGCCTACTCCTGCTTTGCCTTCCACCTTGAGGCCCCCCGAGAAGTAGAGGCTGCCATGCTTCCTGTATAGCCTGTGAAGCTGTGAGCCAATTAAACCTCTTTTCTTTATAAATTACCTAGTCTCAGGTGTTTCTTTAAAGCAACGCAAGAATGGACTGATACTGGGTCTTTGCAGATGCAACTAGCTAAGATGAGGTTGTACTGGAGTGTATGGGGCCTAAATCCAATGGCTGGTGTTCTTTATAAGAAGATCATACAGAGACAGAGGCAGAAATGGGAGAGATGTATCTATAAGCCATGGATCATGAAGATGACAGCCAGCAGAAGCCAGGAGAGAACAAGGAAGGATTCTCCCTTCAGTCCTCTGGAAGGAAGCAACCTTGCCAATACCTTGATTTCAGACTTTCAGCCCCTGGAACTGCAAGGGAAAAAATTTCTGAGTTTGAAAACACCCAGTTTGTGGACTTTGTCCTGAGAGTCTTAGGGAACCAAGTAATCAATTGCACTTTCTACTCCCTCAAACTAACAGAATGCAACGCCATGCCAGCCACTATGACATTTATGACTAATTCTAACAATTATTTCCTAAAGAAGTCTATCAAAATTGGTACTTTCATCATTTTTCCCTAAAGCAACAAATTCTGCCATTCAACTCTTAAAGAACATGGGCATATGTCCCCAGGTGTCCCAAGTCTGTGGGTGCAGAAGAAGGTTTTTAGGTCAACGTGGGACCTAATGGGAGAGAGAGGACCTGAGCCTCTCTGTCTCCCCAGACCATCTCTAGCTCTGGGCTATCTCTTGCTGTGGGCCATCTCTAGCTCTGTCTCTGCCAGGTGCTTCTGCAGGTCCCTGGGCAGTGTCCCATGTGCCTTCTGAAACAGGTGACCACCTGGCTCCTTACTGGGGGTGCTTCTGCTGTGTATGGGGGCACTTGTTTATGCCCTGGCTCTCCCTGCCCGCACTCCCCAGAGGCCAGTCTTCAGAGTTGCAGATTCACAATGGGTCCTGTGCATGCTCAACTTTCCTTTTGTCTTTACAGCCACTGCACACTAAAAAGAGAAAGAGAAAACAAGCCCAAAACACCTTTTCTTCTTCAGTTAAAATTCAAGCAAACGAATTCAGGCAAGTCATCCTTACAGGTGCCACCTTCCCGCATCTCCACAAGAAGAGGATTGGGCGTCCCAGCAGGGTGTGGGTGGAAGCCCTGCTCCATTCACATTCCAGCGGGTCCTGCCCAAACGCTCCCTTCCCTGGCCCGTGCAGGTTACTGTGGGTCACAGCATGTGAAGCTCAGACTTTGCATAAGAAAGGGAAGACTTTATTTCTGGAACTTTCATCAGCTGAGTGAGTGAAATCAAAGCCCCCATCATAGGCCCTTGATCCTAAATGAGCCAGAGTCAGAAAAAAGGATCTTCAGATTCTTGTGTGGCTATCAGCCTGCACAGAGGTCCCCAAACTCCACAGCATGTGCCAGAGCCCAGGGAGGAGGACGCAGCAGGAATGGCAGGGAAATGCATTGCCACATGCTCAGTGTAAAAAGTCACCCATGTTGGAGGAAGGTAAAGTTTTCTGTGAGATGACGGAGGGCGGTTCTGGCTGAGGAGAGCACACAGCATCAGATAACACCCAGCATGGAGCTCCTGCTCATGATGGGAAGACAGTCAGCCAACTTCACAGCATCCCATCAGCAGTCACTACTCATAGGACCAAGGTCAGGCTGCCATCAGCAGACTGCATGTTTTCAGGTGGCTGGAAGGGGCCCGTCCACGAGCTTGCTGGCAGTTCTGACAGTTGAATCAGGGCTGCCTGTATGAGGCTCAGAGATGGGGAAAACGTGCCTGACACCTTTCTTTTTCCATGGTGAGCGTCTTCCCTGCTGGGCAGTGAGGAGGAAAACATAAGCTTGTCCCCACAGAATTCTTCCTCAGTGGGATGACTCAGGATCTTTGTGGGAAATGCTCACAATTTTGAAATTCTGGCTTCTCTTCTCCCTTCTACACATCATGGGGTTGAGGGGACAGCCTGTGTGTGTGTACGTCAAGGTGGGGTGACTGTGCAGTCCACCCTACTCCCCGTGCAGAGAGACTCCCAGGCCTGTCCCTGCTCTGATGTCTGCTGATAAGTCTTTACCTTGCTAAAGTCTGTGACCCCAGATTTTCTTTTCTTTTCTTTTTATTTATTTATCTATTTATTTATTATTATTATTATTATTATTATTTTTTTTTTTTTTTTGCTATTTTCAACTCCAGGCTTCTATTGACCAGCTGACCCTCTCCCCATATCTCTAAGGCATTATCGACTAGGGCTTTGGGAACTTCAGGGTCCCCTGTGTCCCCTGCATGGCCAGAAGGGATCCAGGAGTCCTGCCACTGGCTCCCTCCATAGCCAGCTGCCCCACCCTGCCAGGCGGCCTCTGTGCACCATGTTGGTTGTCAACTTCTAGAGGCCAAAAGCCCTCCCCAGGGAGGGCCAGCACAGCGGGCCACACTGGCCACATTCTAGCCGGTCACCACACCTGCGTGCTAGGCCCAGGGACAGGGAGTTGCCAGGATCCTGGCCCTGACACCCTCACCACACTGGATCTACTGCACCCAGAACACCCCTCCAACCCAGATAGGAAGCACTTCCTTTCCTTCCTGGGTGATAAAGAATTTCTGTACCCTACACCCTGAGACGATTCCACCCCAGGCTTATGGAAAAGTTCCATGATCTCATCCAGTAGGCCCAGCCCTTTGCGTGGCAACTAAAGGAATTTAGTAAATCCTTCTCTCTCCCAACCTAGCGTGGCTTTCAAAACCTTTGCTTGCTAGGGACTCACAAATCCTATTTGCCAGTCAAAACTGAAAAATGACTTTGTTTTCCTAGCCAGTCTATGCTGGCCCTTCCCTTGGAACACTAAAACCCACTCCCCTCAAGGCAAGGAGCCCGAGGACAGCACGATTTATAGGTTATGAAAATTCATTTGAAAATATGTTTTAAAATATTATCCCCATTACGTGGGAGGACGAAGGTGTCAGTGAGTCATGCCCGGCATCTTGTGCGGAGTCAGGCAAAGCCTCGAGACACTTTTATTCCGGGGGTTGATTTTATGCCCTTGGTCGACGCTGAGAGTTTGTGATGGAACCACAGTCCGGTACCCAGTAAAGGTGAGCCCGTGGAAGCTGGGGCATGGATGACCGGAGAAAGTGTGGGTGAGGGGAAGGAGGAACAGATAGGGCACTCCTCAATGTCCAGAGACACCTAGAACTATGCAAAAGCATGCTTTGGCGAAGAGGTTCAGCAGGGTCCTGCCCTGTTTCTCTGCCTCTGGGAACATGGGCCATCCTGGTGGACGCAGGTCCTCGAGTGCCATCCTGGCACCCTGTCAGCCCTGGGGTGTGGACAGCACATATGCTGAGGAACTCAGTCCCCACAGAGAGAGGAGCACACGCCACTGGGTGATGGTATCGTTCCAGAGGCTCCCAGAAGTATACAGCTTTCCAGCATTAAAAAATGCATTTTAAAAGTTAAATGTCAAGAAAAAAAAGTAAGTTAAAAAATCTTCTGTGTTTACAAGACCAAAAGCTGCATTTTTTAAAAAAGAAGACATGTGCACAGACACACAGAGGTGAAGCCCTTCCGTCTGGAACATTTGAAAACAATGAGCAGCCTGTGCCGTGTTGCTTCACTTACTATGTGTTATTGAAATGACTTTGGGTAAGGTTTGCACCTACAGACTATGGCACAATTTAATTGTTCTTAGTATCATTGGTTTTCTTCTTACTAAATGAAGTTGCGTCATTTATTTGGAAGTTCTGCACGTGATAGGACGTTTCGGAATGGATTTCCTTTATAATAATGGTATCTTCATCGCGTTGGGCCCCTAGAATATAATTTTTCAACAATGAACAGCACCCCTGATTTCCTGGAGTGGGAGTTTTCATTTCTCTAACACATCACCGAGGCCTAGTGGCCATGCATCTGTGGAAATGCAGTGTCTTCCGTAAGGGATTTGACATCTGTGAAGCTCCAAGCCAGAGGGGGTTAAACTAGACAAAGTTACTTGTCCCTTTCAACAGAACAAAAGCCCGGGAGGCCTGAAAATGTAATCTGCAGCCTCCCCCGGCTGCGGGACTGCCAGTGCTGCATCTTCACAACCAGCGCCGCAGGCCGGGCTCTTCCGCTCTCGGAGTTCAGAAAGCTACAACTAAAAATATTCATCTGCTAAATATCCTTGGGTAGGCTCTTATTTTTTATTTTTTAATTTTTTTTTTTTAGTCTTTGTCTTTATTTTCCTTTTTCTTTTTCATTTTGTTGTTGTTGTCATGGGAGCTTGTCAAGAAGAAAGAAAAAGCACAGCACAGGTGTCCTTGATCCTGCAGATTCGCCAGCATGGTGGGATGGAAAAACAAGCCCGTGGCCAATGAAACCAGCCTCTGGCAAACAGGGAGGATGTGGCTCTGACAGCCTGGCAAGTGGGGTTCGGCTCCACAGGGACCTCAGTTGTTTGTCCCCCATCTGTCTGTACTACCCCAATCCATGATGACCCCTCTTCTTGCCAGCCCTGCCCTTTTCCCAAAGCTGCACCTTCAGCCTGCCTTCAGTGCTGCCGGGACTCTGCCTGGGGACTTGTAACGTCCCAAGATCATGGGTGGAGTCAAGGCTGGCGGGGTGCCGTCCCTGCTGACCTGTGGTTCTCACCATGACCACCTCTGCCCTCTCTGCCCTGCCATGCCCAGTGGGTCCTTGAAAGACAGCACTGCCAGGGCCACCTGCTGGTTTGGGCCCCCACCTCTCAGTAATGGGAGAGCTGCTCTGTGACCTTCTGGGACCACCTGATTAGGGTCAGAGCATTTGCCTTACGCTTGGCCTCAGTGAACCTCGTTGCTCTGGCTAGAGTGTCACACGCGCCTCTCACCGTCACAAGCTTTTCATCCTTTTTCCCCCACTTTGCCCCTGGTGTGACTATTTTGGCCAGCCCCTTTCTCTCTCCCTGGATCTCTGCATGGTGTGGGGGCTCCGCCAGCAGCAGAGCTGTTTCTGCCCAGGAGGCCTAATTAATTAGTCCACCAATTAGCGGCAAAAAGCAAATCCCTTGCTTGAGTCCTAGTTTACGTGTTTTTTCTCCTGAGACTATCCCTGACTGTGAAAATCAGAGGCCATGCGATCCGGCGGGGGTCACCGATGACGAGAACCTTTCCAGAGGGCTCTGGGCTACACTACTTATGTTTCTGCTTGTTGCACCACTTCCAAGGCCATTTATGTTCCCTTCACAAACACAGCCTCTGCCTCCTGCGGCTAAACTTGCTTCTTGTTTTTGATGAGGACAGTTCTGACCTATAGGCAATGGCCTCTTGTGTTCCTTAGAAACCTTTCTCAGGTTGTGGCCCACTTGTAGGTTCGTTAGCCACTTTGTGACAAATGCCGCTCTTAGGGCATCCCTGGATGAGTGGTGAGGTCACTGGCTCGGCTCAGGCATGAGATGATGAAGACAGAGGGGGACTCTGGGCTGGTAAGGAGCCAGGAAGATCTCAGCCAGGCCCAGGCTACTAGAACAGTCAGGAAGCCTCCTACACAGGCCAGGGTTCAGGGGCAGGCTGAGGGCTTCATTGTGTGGATGGCACTGGGAGAAAGGCCCCTGTGTGGTCTCATCGCAGCCCCTCATCAGGGAATGTTTCAAATAAGAAGCCTTCCCCAAGCACTGCCAGGCAGTGCCAGCTGGGCTGAAAGGGTCCACCGGAGCCATGCATGGCTTTGTTTAAACAAGCTTCATGGACACAGGTGTTCCAATCGTTTTGGAGGTCTGGGGCTGGAGATGGGAATATCCTCAATCTGTGCCTGAAAAAATGCCAGGATATAGGTCAATAGGCAGCCTCATCACTACACCAAAAACCAAACACTAGTTGCAATTTGTTTCCTGCAAACTGCAAATTGAAAATATAGCTTGTTTTTCCCCGTAAATTGTTGGAGTCAGGTAAAGGTTATTTCCAGAATGATGAGGAAAAAACTCGTAAGCAATTTATGGGACATGTGGACATCACTTAATCACTGTTTTTGATGCAGTGGGTTGTTGATATATTGTTCACAGTGTTTCCTGTTAAGGCACCAATGTGGGAAGAATAAAGCGGCTTCTGTTAAGAACCTTGCCCAGGCCAGGTGTGGTGGCTCATGTGGGAGGATCACTTGAGGCTGGGGGTTCACTGTCAGCCTCAGTAACATAGAAAGACCTCATCTCTACCAAAAAAAAAAAAAAAAAAGCCAAGTGTACTGACTCATGCTTGTAGTCCCAACTACTTAGGAGGCTGAGATGAGAGGATCCCTTGAGCCCAGGAGCTTGAGGTTGCAGTGAGCTGTGATTGAGCCACGGTACCACTCCAGCCTGGATGACAGAGCGAGACTCCATCTTAAAAAAAAAAAAAAAAAAAAGAACTTTGCCCAGATGTTTGTCATTTGTCTCTGGGGATGACCATATCTGGGTTGGGTGGGTTGAATGTCAGAAGCTGACTGTGATGGTTGGATTCCATAGGGAGAGAAACCAAGTTATTGCAACTTTATATGCATCCAGATGAAAGACGGTAATAATAATGGCTTACTGTAAAATGAAAACAACACTAATGATTGTATTCATTAGCAAAATGATATTTGCTGGACTAGCATTAGCAGTTATCGAATTGCAGGCGATAATAGGAATGTGAAATTAATTTCATTGAAGGAATTGAAGAATGATTTATTTACAGTGAATATCCATTCTATTTGAAACTTCACTGACTCCATTAAAAAATATAGCTGTACTCTTCTTAGAATGTGCAGCTCAAAAAACTAACAGTTCAAAATCTCATCGTTTTATGCTTTTAAAAGGAGCATACTTCCTTCTTATCTCCCCCTTAGTGGACACAGAGGTGTCACTTCAACTCTCGAATGAGGATATTTTGTTAAAGTATGAGAAGTGATAGTTTAGGTTATGTGACTTCATCCTGTTTTGATTGGCCTAATGATATTATATAGTTGTTTTTATGTTACTAGGGTATAATTTATAAAAAGAAAAGTGAGTAAATTTTAAGTGTAGAGTGTAATGGGTTTTTATCTATGGATACACCTGTGTAACCATGGCCCAGATCAAGATATAGAACATTCCAGCACCCCCAAGAGAGCTCCCTGCCCCTTCCGGTGAACACCTAGCCCTCAGGGAACCACTATGCTGACCCCAACACTGTAGACTAGTTTTGCCTGAGATCCGGTTTATCTAAATGGAATCGTACCGTGTGTATTCTCTGATGTCTGGCTTCCTTCCCTCAACATGGTATCTTTGAGAAACATCCATGCGTTGTCATGAATCAACACATGTGTGTTCTTTTTTATTGTCTCATTTCAGTCTTTACATTTGTTTCCATTCTGTACAAGGTGGAATTTCTGACTTCTTGCCATTGAGTAACCTAAGGTGAACTGGTTCATTCTGATGAAATCGGGCCCATTCTATAAGGCAGTGTTGTGGCTGAGGAGGACAAGAGGACAGGGAGTCAGGAGATAGTCTGTCGTGGATGGAGGGCCTGGGGTGAGCCCCTTGGCTGCCCTGACTTTGGGGGACTGTCTATGAACAGTGACCAGGGGGGCTGCTCCACGGACTTCCTGGGGTCACGGGTCACGTGGATGATGAAGGGCCCTGAGGACCCCAGGGGAAGCTTTGCTGATGTAGGTATCTTCAGGGAGCATGTCCTGCTGGGCCCTCCAATATTTACGCTCTGCAGTGGTGCCACGCGCCTCACTTACCATTGATTTTCTTTTTTTAAATCAGCTCCAAGCTCTGGTAGTAAACTTAACTTTCAATTTTTGCTGCAAGCATACAGTTCTCAGGCTCCATATCCCGACACACGACACACACAGAAACCCGCACTGTCCCGTTCGTTGATGCACTTCGATGTCTCCTCAATGAACTCGTGTTTTCACTGAAGTTCTCTTGGGGGCGTGAGCTCTGGCAGCCTTCTCTTTTGTATTTATTTATTAATTAGTTTGTTAAGTATGAGATGGTCCTCTTTTTCTTATTCATTGTTTTTTAAGGGTTTGAACTGATTATCTAAATAAACAGTGCTCTTAAAATGTTCCCTCAAGTGGAATCGCTAACCCCACATTGTATTTTTGTTAAAATAGTATAGGATCCTTCTCCCCGTGAAAAGCTCTTTCCATTCCACCTTTTCAGGGACTAGCCAAGAATGGACAAAGATTCAAAAGCCAAGTCCAGTCTCATTTCCAGAGGGAAATGGAAGAAGAAAGTATGTGCTCCACAGTGAATAGGTGCTAACAGCTTTAAGAACTGCCCCTCATGTGTTAGCTGCAATCCAAAACTGCTTTTAAAACAGAAAATGCAGTTTAAAAGTCTACCTGGCCAGTTAAAAATCTGGGAGGGAAAATGACTTGAGCATGTGTCCCCAGAACTTTTCTCCCACTGTGGGAGATGCTGCAGTGGTGAAATATGACACCTATTATAAAAATAAAGCAATGCCATCTTTGATATATAGCCTTCCCCGATTCACGCTCATCATAAAAATCAAAGGGGGCAAGCTAACACCGTAAATGAGATCACTTGTACTTGCTGCAAAAGAAAAAGAGAGGAAAAAAGTGCACTCTGCCCCATGAGCATTTTGAAAGAACCCTTATCCTGGTGGCCTCCCCTGGTGCAGCTCCCAGGAAGGAGGACAGCTGGGAGCACGAGGGTGGATGGTTGGCTTGGCATTGGGTGGTGGGGGATGCAGCAGAGTAGCAACTTTGGTAGAGAGCAGTGTGTCTGGTGCTCAGAGCACACAAGGGCCCTGATACAGGTACAGTCCTGCCTCCTTCCGTCTGCCTGGAGGCTCCACAGGTGAGAGGTACCCCAGGTAAGGGACCGTCCACCATTGCCTAATCACTCCTCCGGGGTCTCTTCTTTAGGGCGGGTTTGGTCTCCCACAGTCTCTATTACACAAGAAACTAGGAAAGACCGAGGGACTGCAATATCCCAGGACCTGTGAATACTATTGAGAGAAGGGTCTTTGCAGATGTGACTAAGTGAAGGATATGGAGAAGAAATCAACCTGGACTTAGGCTGGACCCTAAATCCAATGGTAAGCATCCTAAGAAGTGAAAAGAGATGCAGATTTGGGACAGAGACACACAGAAGGGAAGGCCATGTGACCATGAAAATAGAGATGGGAGTGATGTAGCTACGAGCCAGGGAACACTAAAGATTGCTAGAAGCCACCAGAAGCTAGAAGAGGGACGTGGGATAGACTACCCTGTAAGCCTCCAGGAGGAATCAAACTTGCTAGTACCTCGATTTGGATTCTGGCCTCCAGAATTCAGAGAGAATGCCTTTCTCTTGATTTAATCCACCCATCATTTGCTGTACAGCCACAGAAAACTAATATGATGAACACCCTAGACCACTAAAAGAGCTGGGAATTTTAGGTCTGATCTGGAGTCAAATCCTAGTGAAGAGTGACCCCATTCTACAGCCACAGTGTCCTCACCTGTGCAATGCCTATTCTAATGCCTGCCTGAGGCTTGCTGTGCAGATTTAGGGAACTGTGCTCTACATAACACTGGCAACAAGCAGCAGAAGGGAGAGGCTGAGGAAAGACAGAGCTCAGCAGTTATCAGCTCGGTGTGGACAGACCCCAGCCTGGTTCTGTGGTTCCAAGACCTAACAGTAGTGGAATAACTTCAGGTCACTGGTATCAACAGAGAAGAAGGGACAGCAGGGAGCCTTTGCACATTAAGGGCTGAAAAAGAATTGTGCCAGATATTTGTCAACATAAATATATTTTATCCTCACAACAAGCCTAAAAGGCCATTGTCATTCCTTCCTGAGATGAGGAAGCTGAGCTCAGACAGGTGAACCATTGGCTAAGACCTCAGCAGATGAGTGGGAAGAGCCTACTTCCCAGGTATCAACTCTATGGGCTGTGTAGTGCCACCTCCAGGAAGTGAGAATCTACAGTGTCATTGTGCAGCTTCATTACACTGGGCTGATATCACCTGGAGCTTGTGCTCTTTCCTAGTTGGTGTGGTTTGAAGTTTGCCTTTAGCTTTACTCAGGCTGTGGAGTATGAAGGGTGGAGGCAGAGCCTGCAGCAGATAGATGTTCAGCTCTCAGATGGGATGACTGAGGAAACTTTTCAGTCATTTATGATTGTGCACAAATAATGTTTGCAAATGGATCTTTTCTGATCACTGGGAAATGTTCCTAAGGGCCCATATAAGGTAAAGGCCATAAAATCCTACATTAAAAATATATAAATAAGACTCTTGGAGACACTGGCACGTTTCCTCCAAGGTTAGTTGGACAGGCTTTGCTTGTGATCCTTCAAGCCACGATGTGAAACACCCAGGGCTGGTAGGAAGACCAGCCCACACTCACTGACAGGTAAGTTATGATTGTGACAATCATTTGGTTTTTTACATGTCTATTGACCTAACCAAACATTTTATGCATTTTTGAGCATTGGTTTACTTAACCCAGTTTTAAGAAAGGTATAAAAGAAAATCTGCAGAGGCCAGGCGTGGTGGCTCATGTCTGTAATCCCAGCACTTTGGGAGACCGAGGCGGGTAGATCATGAGGTCAGGAGATCAAGACCCTCCTGGTTAACACAGAAACCTATCTCTACTAAAAAATACAAAAAAATTAGCTGAGCGTGGTGGCGGGCGCCTGTAGTCCCAGCTACTCAGGAGGCTGTGGCAGGAGAATGATGTGAACCCGGGAGGTGGAGCTTGCAGTGAGCCGAAATGGCACCACTGCACGCCAGCCTGGGTGACAGAGCGAGACTCCGCCTCAAAAAAAAAAAAAAAAAGAAAACCTACAGAAAGATTCGGAACTGAGGCGCACATTGGAGTCATCGTGGAATCACTTGGAAGATTCTGTGCCCCAGAACAGAATGCTGGTCTCAGGTCTGGGGGAGTTCCCAGCATTAGTGCATTGGCTGTGTAGCCAGGGCTGAAAACCACAAGCCATGAAAGTAACTGCATTAATCTTTTCTCACACTGCTAGTAAAGATGGACCCAAGACTAGGTAATTTACAGAGAAAAGAGGTTTAATAGATCCACAGTTCAGCATGGCTGGGGAGGCTTCAGGAAACTTACAATCATGGTAGAAGGGGAAGCAGACACATCCTTCTTCACATGGCAGCAGGAGACAGAGTGCCCAGCGAAGGGGGATGCCCCTTATAAAACCATCTGATCTCATGAGAACTCACTCACTATCACAAGGACTGGATGGGAGAAACTGCTCCCAAGATTCAATTGTCTCCACCTAATCCCTCCCATGATACTTAGGGATTATGGGAACTACAATTCAAGAAGAGATTTGGGTGGGGACACAACCAAACCATATGGGTAACATACACCTCAGTTCAGGAAAACAGGGAAAGAACTTTGAAGAAAGAAAGGAAGAACTGAGTGAGTGAAACACTGTCAGACACCCATTCAAAATGTTGAATTAAAAAGATCAACATGGTGTAACCTGTGAGGAAGGAGCACAAGGCAGAAACCAGAGATTAATTGTAAGCACCGTGAAACAGGGAGGTACTTCCAGGGAAGCCATGGAAACCCGACATGAAAATGACTTTTTTATGGTTAAAAGGAGATGCCTCTCTCCAGGTGACCCTCTTCCATCACCCCAAACAGGCATTGGGATGGTCTTGATAGAATTGGCTTAAACCTTCTGGAACTTTCCACTGGTCACCCATGTTACTCCCTTGAGAGTTAAATTGCTGGACTCATTAAACTCGATATCTAAGATGAAAGGTGTCATTGACTGAGTTTCCAAATAAATCAGTGCATTAATATTTTATTAGTAATGATTAAAATCTTCTAAAACAACCTGATAATCCTGGATATGGCCATATATCAGGCAACAAAATGGTAAGAAATTATTGAGCTCTGACTGAATATTGACAAATAAAGTCTCCAATGACCTGGTGATTCTAAGATGGCTCTGAGCCAGGAGTCTGGATTCTAAGTCCTGGCCTTATTAAGAACCTAAGAAATTGTCAACCCCCAAAGAAGACAGATGGGTCAGGACGAGGTGACCCAAAGGTCCCTATCTGGTGCAACCAGACTGATCAGTGCTTTGCAGGGCAGGGTTCACTAGAGCCGAGGTCCCTGGCCAGTCCTAGCTGCCCCTCCCTTTCCCAGGCCCTGCAGCCTCCCTGCCGACCCAGGCCCCTCACCCAGCACCACGCCAGCATCCAGTAGTGGAACACACTCCTGAGGCACTCTCCCATCAACCTGCCTTTCTTTCATCTGCCACCACAATAGAAAGTCTCATTTCAGTGAAATGAGAGCCACAGGCCTGGTTCTCCATGCGCAATGCGATCCTACCTCAGCCTCATCTTTCCAAGGCCTGATCACATCTTCTAGTTCTTGCTGGCCCGATTCATGGGCGAAGGGCTGCATTTCTAGGTTTTAGCTGGGAATGTGAGCAAAAGACCAGCAGCTGGAAGTCTGCCTTTGAAATGCTTCCAGCCAGACCAGAGGAGGAAATATTGGATTCTTCACCAGAAACCTGTTTTTATCCACTATGAAATTCAAGTCCAAAGTCAGGCTTCCAAGCATTTAGAGACATGCGCCTGTAGCATCTGAGTCATGGGAATTTAGGAAACTCCAGGTCTGTCCTGAAATCTTGAGACTAGTCTCTCTCCTAAACAGCTACATTCATCAGGCATTTCCATGGAATAACAGGTACTGGTTTTGTTCTAAATATCAAAAATAACAGTATAAAACACAATCTTAGGGTAGCACAAGCTGTATCAATGACCAAGGAAGCCAGCTTCAGTTTCTCTAGAAATGCTGTGTCTCAATATCTAAAAAAAAAGACATGTGCACCCCTGCCATCTCAAAGTTACACAACACACTTAAAATATCATAGGATTTTAATGGGAAAACAGGAAACAATAGTTTCCTACATAGCATGTTGTTTATTTTTTATTTTCCCATTAAAATCCTACAGTATCTTTCAACATCTTCACCGTAATCACAGGCAGCCCGACCGTGGGCTCACCCGAGGCCTCATTGGGGGCTGCTGGGAGCCATGCCAGGCCTGCACGGCTGCTCTTTAAGAGGATGGGACTCAGGCTGTCTGGCTGCCTCTCCCTGGGACCTGCTGGTTGCTGTCACTTTCCTTTTGCTCTTTTTGTCACTAACTTTGCTTAATGACCTTGTTCTCTGGGACTTACCATTTCTCCAGTGGAGAAACAGGCCCAGCTCTCCAAGGCTGGAGTTGGGGGAATTTGCTCTCTGGCTAAGACCCCAGAGTGCAGGGGCAGAACCACGTGGGCTGTGATGGGACCGAATGTTCAGTCCATTTTTTTTTTCTAAATGGATGTTCAATATTTTAAGTGGCACATCAGTTACTCTGGGGTGTTCTTATCCAGTTCACTCCATCAGCTTCAATAAATGCCAAATTAAAAAAGAAAAAAAAGAAGAAGAAAGAACTAGCATGCTCTTCAGTGTGTGTGCGTGTGTGTGTGTGTGTGTGTGTGTGCATGTGTGTGGCACAGAATTCAAACTTGGGAGTAAGAAACAAAAAGAATTAACAGACTGGGCTTGGTGGCTCAAGCCTGTAATCCCAGCACTTTGGGAGGCTGAGGCAGGCAGATCACCTGAGGTCAGGAGTTTGAGAACAGCCTGACCAACATGGTGAAATCCTGTCTCTACTAAAAGTAAAAAAATTAGCCGGATGTTGTGGTGGGCGCCTGTAATCCCAGCTACTCAGGAGGCCGAGGCAGGAGAATCCCTTGAACCAGGGAGGTTGCAGTGAGCGATTGCACCACTGCATTCCAGCCTGGGAAACAAGAATGAAAACTCGTCTCAAGAAAAAAAGGAATCAACAAAGCAAAGAAGCAGAAAGCAGGTGGGAAGAGGTGAAGGCCGGCTGGCAGTGCTTTCCCCAGACATGGCGGTCTTCACCGCTTCTTTCAGCCTCTGGATGACCATGGAAGGACTCTTTGGAGTCCTTCCATTGTACCACCCCATCCCTTGGCTCTGCTTTCTTATTTTCTGTGCCTTTTTGGTAGAATGAATAATGCCCCCCACCCACCTCACAAAAGGCATGGACAGCCTATCCCTCAGACCCACCCTCTTACATTGCCACAGGGACTTTGCAGATGTGATTAAGTTAACAATCATGTGATGGGGGGTCTAGGTGGGCCCAATGTCGTCACAAGGGTCCTGATAAAATGGAGGTCTTTTTTGTTATAACAGTCTCAGGAAACTTATACATTTCCCCTGTGCTCTGTTCTTCAAAATCCTGCACCTGACCACTGGCTCACAGGAGAGTTAAGGTGGTCAGAGCTGCGTAGACCACACAGGCCACAGTGACCAGGTGATGACGTCACCTGTGCAGGGGCAGTGGCTGCGTGATGACGTCATCTTTGTTGAAGGTGGGTTCTCAGTGCCTCTGAAGCCAGGCTGGGCACAGTTTCCCTGACTTGGTCAGCCTGGCATCTACCCCATCTTAATCCTGTAAAAAGTGTAAAAGAAAGTTCTAGAGCCATTGCTGCCTTCAAGAAACTTCCTATCTTGGCTGAAGAAATAAAACTTCCATGTGAGAATAAGAGAATGGCCCAGAGGGGTGCTAAGTGAGAAGACCGACATCACACAGACATCACACAGGCCCTGTGCGGCTCAGTCCCACAGCTCAGAGTTTGCCTGGGGAGAGAGAGAGGGGCTTGCAGCTGTGCTCTCACTGCAGGGACAGCAACCTCCACCCTCCGACTAATCCCTGACATGAAGAGGTTCCCTGCCAGCTGCAATGCCTGCACCTCCTCCCACACTGCCCTCCTTACTTTCATGGGCTGGGATATGGCATGGAAGACAAGGAGGGAGGCAGGCCTCAGTCCGAGAATGTCCAAATGTCCGTGCGCCAGACTGGGCTGTCTGAGTTCCTTCAGCAATTCGGGCCTTTCTGACTTTTCCAAAAGGAATCCCTGGGGAAGGAAAGCATTCTCTCAACCAGGACTAAACAGCCTCTCCAAGAGCCGTCTGCTCACA
This sequence comes from Theropithecus gelada, assembly GCF_003255815.1. NCBI lineage: Eukaryota > Metazoa > Chordata > Mammalia > Primates > Cercopithecidae > Theropithecus > Theropithecus gelada. Next base: position 125,145,985 of record NC_037677.1, on the reverse strand, counting down.
TTTTCAGAGAAAGACCTGCTCCCTGCCAAGAGGGCAGAAAGGAATGGTGAGTTAATGGATTTCATCACATCTGGGTCCTCTTGGGGTTAGAACATGTGAGTGTGTGCCCCCTGATAGGGATCTGCGTGCAGGAACGACCATCCAGGGCAACTCTGTCCATCGGGCAGTGTTTTCCACTTGAGAGCAGCATGCAAAGCTGTGGGAAAGGCCAAGGCGGAGCTCCTGCTCCTTCCAAGTGTCTGATACCCACCCTTATTACCCTCTGCTTAGAGCAATTCAGCCAAAACATCCTCGATGATCCATTGTTTCTAGATTCCATTGTGTTTCCTTTTTTTTTCTCCCAAGATGGTGTCCATCTTACTAATATCCACTCTCCTCACTGCTTTCTGATGAATGCAGGTCTAATTGCTGGACTTCTGCCCTTTCTGTCTTCGGCTCAGTCACCAGCTTAGGTTTGCCGGCCAACTCTGGGACCTGTTGGAGGATGGGGTCGATGGCATCCTGCATTGGTTCCTGGGTAAGGCTGCCATCTGGATGGCAAGGCCAGATCTCCAAGACAGCACTGGATCAATGGAAAAGGAAGGAGAGACAAGCCAACAGAAGGAACCAAGCCAAGCTCAGGTCAGAGAGAGCAGCCATGGCATCAAAAACAAAACGCATCTGCTTTGCCTGCTTTGTCTGTCCCAGTTCCTGGGAAATCACAACCACAGGAGATCTTCATTCTCATACCAAAAATGCACCAAGAGGCAGCAGAGGACAGCCATACCCAAACTGCCTGGAAAAGGGAAGCACAAGTAATGACCTGCAGGCCCCCCCATCCCCAAAGCCCCCAGCTCTCAGGGCAGGAAGGTCATGCCTGCAGCCCACCGGGACACCTCCTGGGGGGGACCCATGCCTCAGGTTAGAGCCTGCAGTGGGCTGTCTCCAAAAACACAGCCATGACTTTTTTCAGATCAGCCATGAACTCTGGATATCCAAGATCCTCACATCACTACAGCACCCGGAGAAAGCTCATTTGACCCCATTACAGATTCCTCTCCATCAGCTTTGGCAATGCAAGAGGCAAGGCTGATTATCCTGGGACATGCTCTGCACACCGGGCATTAGGAATGAACATTTAGCATTCATCCTTTGATGTTTTCCAAATGGCCTACACAGGGGCTGTCAGCACGAAGAATTATTTTATTACATTTTCAGCTGTAACTGAAATCTCGTTTGGAGCCACCGTTTGGATGTTAAAACAGCATAGACTGATTTTCTGTAACTGAAGGACAAATTGATCCCAGCAAATGCAGCGGGAGGAGGCATGGTGAGGGCAGGCAGGGAAGGTAGGAGGACAGCGGCTACAGCAGACAGCGCCACGCATGTGGCTGCCTGCAGGGCAGACCAGGGCAGGTCCCTGAGTCTAACCCAGTGTGCCCCCTCAAAAGTGATTTCCAGGGAAGTCTTTTTCCCCTGTCCAGGCCTCAGATTGTCTGTTTGTAAAACGAGGGCTCCAGATTCAGATCCGGTCTCTAAGACAAAGAGAAGGGCTTTCAATGAGCACAGACCCTGGTCTCCAGAGCTACAGCCAAATATTTGGGTCTAAAAACAACCATGTTAAGCCTTCTGAGAGGGTCTGTCCAAAGCCTCAGACATGTGGGGCCATGGGAAACCTATTCACCCTTCCTGGGCTTGTCAGAATATTTCAAGTAGTCTAGAGAGAAGTCCTTGCTCTTCTCAAACATAGTTTTGGGTGTTTTGTTAAGAAAAGGCCAAGAATGAGACCAGAAGCTGGGCCGTTCCTTGGTGTGTCCATGAGTGTATGTGTGTGTGAGCGTGTGCACGTGTGTCCATGTGTGCCTGTGCACGTGCACATTGGCTGCTTGCTCATGGAATGCATGCATGTGGGCATGTTGCCCCACTCTCAGGTTCCCTTCTGTGTTCTCAGTCTCCCCTGGGGATTTCAGCTGTGTCCACACTGCCCAAGCATCCCCTCTGTGGTCTGTCCATTGCCTGCTGCCAGCTTGGTCAAGGACATCCACGGTCACTGTGCTGTTAAGAAACCCTGCCACTGGCAGGGCTCCTTTGAGGAAATGAAAAGAGAACCTGGTAGGAGTTCCTCTCCCCTCCCCAAGGACCAGCTTGTTAAGAGGTACGTGGACCTGGCACTCCATAAGCACCCAGAGGGCTCAGACAGAGCCATGAGCAGGCAGTCCCCTTGAGGATGCTGGGGTGTGGGGGTGCAGAAGGAGTTCTGTCCACAGGGATAAGGACGGATGGCCTGGTAAGTCCCAGCCTGGTAAATCCCCACATGGAAGGAACACAGAAGCTGGGCTGGAGACAACCTAGAGGCCCCTGCTCGGTGCATCCCTTCCCCGGGTGAGACAGCAGCCTTCAGGGGAATTGTGGGCTTCTCCGGAAAACAGCAGTCAGGATGGAAGTGCCTGGGAAGGGGGAGGGGAGAGGAGGGGAGGAGGAAATAGTAGGGGACAGGGGTGGGGCAGAAAGAGCAAGTGGTGACTGGACTAGACCCTGAGGGCAGGGAGGGTCCTGACTCAGTAGGATCCTGCAGGGAACCAGGCAGGGTCCAAAGGCTACTTGAGTCTCTGCCATGGGTCTGTCCAGGTGTTCAACCCCACGATGCCCTCTGGGCTTTGCTTGACCTGGGTGCTCAATCAGCAGACTTCAGCTCACCCGGAGGCCTTGCCTGCTGCTCAGGGTGCCTGGTAATGAAGGTCAGGGCACCGCAGCCATGCTGGACTCCAGCCCCCACTGCGTGGTTACTCACGGGTGCCCACTGGTGAGTCCTTCACCTTCTCTGAGACTCGGTTTCCTTGTGTGTAGACACAGATGAGATATCTCAGAGGTTTCAAGGGGGATCAAACTGGCAGTCCCTGAAAATTCTCAGCACAGTGCCTGGTGAGCAGGAAGTGCCTGACAAAGGCAGCCTTTATCCCAGCCCAAATCTGGTCTGCGTCTGCCTCAGGACACATTCCAAGTTAGGGGAGAAACCCGGCCCTAGGTGCCAATCCTGAGCCCACTGCAGTCTTGATATCTGGGAAGCTCTTATTAGACATGAGAATCAGAAGTAATATTTAGAAACACAAGGAGTGGGGAAGAGTTGGCTCTGCAAATCAATCAGCTGTTCCCGAGGGAAGAAGATGGGGGTGAGCTGCCTGAGCCTTATTTTCTACACAGGGAGTGTGAAGGTGAAGAGGATGGACATGGATCTCTGGGGCTGTGGCCACGTTCCTAGCAGATAGGGCAGTCCAGGAGAACCCTAGAGGGGACCAGAGTCCCCAAGTGGCCTATGGAGAATGTCTAGTGTCCCATCCCGGCTACTTCCCGTGACTTTAAGAGTCTGTCCCTTGCTCCTTCAGTTAGAACACTGTCTCGCCTTAAGTGCATCTCACTCAAGACCTCTAAGCTTCAACCTTAAATACCTGGGAAGATAAGAGCTGAGGTGGGCATCCAGCCTGCTGGACAAGGACCTGGTCCAGGGGCTAGCTCAGCCCACTGCTTACCAAGGAGAGAAGCAGGCCCTCCTCATGGCCTGAAGAGGCACAGATTGGACAAGAATCTCAGAGAGGGGCCTCACTCACATCTGACCACATATCAGATGGGACCCGATGAGGCAGAGGCTGTACCTGTGTCTGCTTAAGCACAAGGAGAGATCCAGAAGACACTTATCAAACCCCGTATCCCTGAGAACATTGTCTCCATCAGCAGCTCAGCACAGAATGGAGTTTAATTCTCACCTCCTTGAAACTCAGGAGAGAGAAATCTTACAAGCAAGATCTTCTAAGGGAAGAAGAAGGAATGTATAAACCAGATAATTACAAGAAAAGGATATGCACATTGCATTTTGCTAAATGTGCAATCTACTAGAAGAATCAAAGGGGTCGCCTAAGGTAAAAAATCTACATTCGAGGTGCGAATTTAAGTGACAAAAATCAAATGGAAGATTATCATGTACAACTTAATAGTACCAGAGCTTAAATTTTCAAGGAAAGTTGCCTTTCTGAGGAAAGTGATCACTAAGAGTCAAAGTAACAGGAAATAAATGAAAACGTGGGCAGGAAATGAGGGAAGGGTCTCCCCACTGGAGAACATCTTTCAATATTGAATCGACACCATGGACCACCTTTACCAAAAGCAAATGTCTCAACAAACTGTGAACAGGCATCCTGATTCCAGTCTTGTCACTACGCCCTGAAAGCTAGGCATAAATTATCGAAATACCCTTTGAACATTGGCCCATTAGAAGCTTCAAAGAGAATTTGGAATGCAGAGAAAAAGTGGGAAATTACCTAAGACCCAGGCTGGTGGAGCATCGGCTATATCCTTGCCCCGCTAGACTTTGCACACTTAATCATGAAATTGTGCACTTAGTAAAAGGCTTAGCTTGTCTCATACAGATGAGAGGAAGGGGTGGTTTGTGAGCATACAACACAGATGCAACAATGACCCTCCCACCCCTCTGGGTATCCAGTCTCTAAACAGTGAAATCTCCAACTCTGTTTCCAGCTGCTGGTGGAAGCCTGTGCCTGTCTGAATGGGTGCTAAGGGAAGCCACCCTGGGGTGGGCTTGCTATATCTGCAACCCACAGCAAACTTATGTGAAATTGATGATTGACTGATGGCCTCTCCCAGGAGCTGATCTCTCAGCAAAAAGCACTCCTCCATTTGGTGAATTAATTCATTCTCCAGGACAGAGGCGCACTTGCCCAAAGCAGAGCAATGAGAAAAGCACAAGGAAATTGGCTTCTGTTTCACCAATTTCCTGCAGGGGCTGGTGGGCGCGATTGCTCTGGACAGCCCTCCAGGAAGGGGCGCCTCTTTGGAGAGGTGTCTGTGACCTCCTGGCGTGTCTACGGGGGAGGCAGATGAGGTGAGAGACTCAGAAGCAGGAAACAGAGTTGACTTGGCAAGTTCCCCTGGAGGAGAGGGAGCAGGGATCAAGAGGCCTGATTGAAAATGTATAGAAAGTATAGATTACTTTGCATGAGATTGACAGTTCTGCTTTTCTCCTCCTTGGCTTTGGTGATGGAGAATGACAGACTTGGGCTCTGCTGGGCGAGTGGTCAGGCAAACTTACTAAAACAGAGTAGAGAGCATGGAGACACAGAGTGACTGGCAAGGTGACTAGTGGGGCCTGGGAGGAAGCCAGGACACTGCACCCACGTGCCTACTCCCCGTTCAACAGCCGGGTCATTGACCCAAGTCAGACAAATCCTGGTGGATGTGGTGAAAAATCCTGCACCTCCACCTGGATCTGCAGTGGACCTGCCACATCATCTTGAGCTGGCTCCTAATTTGACCAAGCATAAAGGAAGCAACTTGGAGACTGGAGGCAAGGCCTCCAAATTCTCAGCCCATCACTGCCCCCAGGGGCTACCTGCGGCTCTCAGCAGAATAAAATAGAGAACATGATTTGGATACAAATGCAAATAATTTTAAATTATTTATTTATTTAAATTATTAAAATGCAAATTATTGACATCATTATTATTATTACTATTATGTGTAGCTCTCCTTTCCCTGTCTCATGGAGTGCAGTTTGGTATAAAAAATAAGTGATACTATAGTCATCTATTTACAGTGAAGTTGTATGCATTGATTAGTTTCCGGAATTAGTGAATAAGAGAAGATTAGGATTACTACGTATTCTAGTTAATACTGAGCTATGTATATTCCACTCATCTATTAGCAAATTTTAAATGATGACAATGAAATATGTTGCAGAATAAACTTATACTAAACATAACTGCACCATTCTGTGATGATTCAGAGAGCTGTTCAAGATTTAGCAGTAGAAGATTTTATAAAAGAAAGAAAAGCAATGTTGAAAAGTTTCAGGTGGAGGAAACCTTTCTGGAAAGCAATTAGGCAGCATGTACAAGGGACTCTGAAATATTCTTATCATGTGATCCAGGAATTTACTCTCTAAGAATCTTGCCCGGGGACTAGGTTGTACAAGGATGTTTATCACTGCATCTTTTATAATAGGGAAAAGTTACAGATAACTTATGTCCAGCAATTAGGGACACTTTCGTTATTTCTCTTAAGTGGAATATGGTATAGCCATTAACAGCCGTGTTTTCAAAACCAATTTTATAATTACGTTTATAATATAATACTAAGTTTCAAAATGCACCTCCCGGCTGTGCAGTGTAATCCTGATTTTGATAGGTGACAGACAACCACGCTAGGATTTGTGTGTTTGTACACACGCATGAAGCAAAGATTAATATACATTTCTCTTCTTCATCACAATTTTCTGTTTTTCTCACATTTTTATGAGGATCATGTATTATTTTGAAGATTATTTTATTTTTCCAAGGCATATATTTGTATATTTATTTTATACAAATAAAATATACAAATAATTAAACTTATTTGTATTAACTATTAACTATGAAATAGTTCAAACATAAAAAAGAGAACAGAAAATGGAATAAAGATGCCCACATACTCACTTCCCAGGTTTAACATATATTAACATATTTAATCATATTTAACATATTTGTATTGGACATTGTTTGACATAAATTGTTACAGGTACCGCTGCAACCACCCCAAAACATAAGCGATACTGTAAAGTGGAATTCATTTGCATAGATGTTTTTCTGCTTTTACTAAATATTCCTATTCCTGTTCCCACAAATGATATGTACTCTTGAATTAATTATGTTTTAATTTACACAAAAGTTATTTCTTTTGCAGCTTGATCTTTTTAACTCAAAGGTACGTTTTTTTGTTTATCCACACAGAGGCATGTGAATCTAGTTCATTAATTTTTAACTAGCGTATGGTATTTCCTTGTATGAACAAACCACTATTTATGGACATACCTCAGAGATATTGCCTGTTCAGTTCCAGAGCACTGCAACAAAGCAAATGTTGCAATAAAGTAAGTCACATGATTTTTTTTTTTATTTTCCAGTGCATATAAAAGTTATGTTTACACTACACTGTAGTCTATTAAGTGTGCAATAGCATTATGTCTAAAACAGCAATGTGCATACCTTAAGTTTAAAATACCTTATTGCTGAAAAATGCTAAGGGACATCTGAGTCTTCAAGTTGTAACCTTTTTGCTGGTCCAGGGTCTTGCCTTGAGGTTGATGACCGCTGACTCATCAGTGTGGTGGTAGCTGAAGGCTGGGGTGACTGTGGCAGTTTCTTAAAATAAAACACTGAAGTTTGCTCATCTAACGACTCTTCCTTTCACAAAACCTTTCTCTGTAGCATGTGATACTGTCTGATAGCATTTTACCCACAACAGAACTTCTTTCAAAACTTGAGTCAATCCTCTCAAATCCTTCTGCTGCTTTATCAATTAAATATATGTAAAATTTACACGGATAAATGTGTGCCATGGTGGTTTGCTGCACCTATCAACCCATCACCTAGGTATTAAGCCCCACATGCATTAGCTATTTATCCTTACATATATCCCAGAACTTAAAATAAAATAAAATAAAATTTTTTTAAAGAAAAAATATGTAAAATTTGAAATCACCTGTTGTTACTTCAACAATGTTCACAGTATCTCTACCAGAAGTAGATTCTATCTCAATAAACCATTTTGTTTGCTCCTTCATAAAAAGTAACTCCTCAGCCTGGCGCAGTGACTCATGCCTGTAATCCCAGCACTTTGGGAGGCTGAGACAGGAAGATCACGATGTCAGGAGTTCAAGACCAGCCTGACTAATGTGGTGAAACCCTGTCTCTACTAAAAATAGAAAAATTAGCTGGGCATAGTGGCATGTGCCTATAATCCCAGCTACTCAGGAGACTGAGGCAGGAGAATTGCTTGAACCCAGGAGGCGGTGGTGTCAGCGAGCTGAGATCATGCCATTGCACTCCAGCCAGGGTGACAGAAGCAACTCCTCATCTGTTATGTATGTATGTATGTATGTATTTATTTATTTATTTATTTTGAGTCTTACTCCGTGTCCCAGGCTGGTTTCACCACTCCTGAGCTCCGGTGATCCGCCCACCTTGGTCTCAAACTCCTGAGCTCAGGTGATCCGCCCACCTTGGCCTCCCAAGCTGCTGGGATTACAGGCGTGAGCCACCGCTCCCGGCCTGTTAGTTTTATTAGGAGATTGCAGCAGTTCATTGACATTGTCAGGCTCCACATCTAGTTCTTGCTCTCCGTTGTATCCACCACATCTGCAGTTACTTCCTCCACTGAAATCTTGAGCCCCTTAAAGTCCTCCATGAGGGTTGGAATCCACTTCTTTCAAGCTCCTGTTAAAGTTGATATTTTGACCTTCTCCCACGAGTTGTAAAAGTCCTTAATGGCATCTAGAATGGTGAATCTTTTCCAGATTTTTAATTTGCTTCTCTCAGATCTTCCAGAGGAATCACTCTGATTTTATAGAAGCTATAGCCTTATAAAATGTATTTCTTAAATAATAAGACATAAAACTCAAAATTACCACCCAATCCATGGGCTACAGAATGGATGTTGTGTTAGCAGGCATGAAAACAACATTCACCTCCTTGTGCATCTCCATCAGAGCTCATGGATGACCAGGTGCATTGTCAATGAGCAGTAAGATTTTGAAAGGAATCTCTTTTTCTAAGCAGCAGGTCTCAAGAGTGGGCTTAAAATATTCAGTAAGCCATGCTGTAAACAGATGTGCTGTCATCCAGGCTTTGTTGTTCCATTTATAGAGCACAGGCAGAGTCAACTGAACACAATTTAACATAACTCTTAGGGGCCTAGGATTTTCAAAATAGTAAATAAGCATTGGCTTCAAGTCACCAGCTACATTATCCCCAAACAAGACAGTCAGCCTGCCCTTTGAAGCTTTGAAGCCAGGCATTGACTTCTCTGTAGCTATGGAAGTCCTAGATGGCATATTCTAGTATAAGGCTGTTGTTATGTCTATATTGAAGTTCTGTTGTTTAATGTAGCCACCTTTATCAATGATCTTAGACTTTCAGGACAACTTGGTGCAGCTTCTCCATCAGTACTTGCTACCCACCTTGCACTTTTATGTTATGGAGATGGCTTCTCTTCTTAAACCTAATGAACTGACCTTTGTTCATTTTCAAACTTTTCTTCTGCAATGTCTGCACCTTTCTCAGTCTTCAGAGAACTGGAGAGAGTTAAGGCCTTCCTCTGGATTAGGCTTTAGTTTAAATGAATGTTGTGGTTGGTTTGATCTTCTATCCAGACCACTAAAACTTTCTCCGTATCAGTAACAAGGCTATTTCACTTTCTTATCATTCATGTGTTCACTGGAAAAGCACTTTCAATTTCCTTCAGGAACTTTTCCTTTGCATTCACAACTTGCCTAACTGTTTGGCATACGATGCCCAGCTTTCAGCCAATTTCTGCTTTCAGCATGCCTTCTTCATTCAGCTTAATCATTTCTAGCTTTTGATTTAAAGTGAGAGACCAGGAGCTCTTCTTTTAACTTGAACACTTAGAGGGCATTTTAGGATTATTAATTGGCTGGATTTCAATACTGTGTCTCAGGGCATGGGGAGGCCTGAAGAGAGAGAATTGCAGAACAGTCTGTCAGTGGACCAGTCAGAGCACAAGCATTTGTCAATTACATTTGCTGTCTGATATGGATGTGGTTCATGATACCCCAAAACATTTACAATGGGAGCATTGAAGATCACTAATCACAGATCACCATGAGAGACAGAAATAATGAAAAAGTTTTAAGTACCGTGAGAACTACCCAAATGTGACACAGAGACACAAAGTGAGCACACGCATTGGAAAAATGGCACCAACAGACTTGCTTGACGCAGGGTTGCCACAAACCTTTAATTCGTAAACAATACGATGTCTGCCAAGTGCAATAATACAAAATGCAATGAACTGAGGTATGCCTTATGTATTTGAAAGCTGAATGTTTCCATGAGTAAGGTACACATCACAATGGGCTCAGCTCATGGTTGGGTCCTGGTACACAGAACAGCGCCAGCCTCAGGACAGGTGGACAGTACCAACTTGTTATTGGAGACTCCAGTTCCCTCTGTGGATGGCGAGGCTGGTGGGATTGCTTTGCTCATTGTCCACTGATGGATTTCCACCTCTAGGCAGGATAATGTACTTTGTATGCTGAGGCATTTTTGCTTTCCATAATCCCACTTACTACTTAAAAAAAAAGAACAGATACATACCATATTGTTCTCAAAATACCAATGCAATTAACAGAGAGCTAAAAGACAAAAATCAAGCCAGGTATGGTGGCTCAAACTTGCAATCCCAGCACTTTCAGAGGCCAAGGCAGGTGGATCACCTGAGGTCAGGAGTTCAAGACCAGCCTGGCCAACATGGTGAAACCCCATCCTACAAAAATACAAAAATTAGCCAGGCGCGGTGGTGGATGCCTATAATCCCAGCTACTTGGGAGACTGAGGCGGGAGAACCGCCTGAACCCAGGAGGCAGAGGTTGCACTGAGCCGAGATCGCGCCATTGCACTGGGCAACAGAGTGAGACTCTATCAAAAAAAAGACAAAAATCAGAACAGAAAGGGCAAAGTTATTGTTTATTTCCTGATAATGATCACATAGCCCAAAAAGCCAAGAAAAGCAACAGTAAAAAAATTTAGTATGGTGGTTAGGAAAAATTTGATATCTAAAATCAATAGCTTTCCTACAGTGTATGTGAAAAATAACTAGTTAAAACAGAAAATGATAGGGAAAACAATACTCTTTAATATTAAGAAGAAAGTTAACAACAACAAAAAAGAAAACGAACTCCTACTGGGAAGCATAAAAGAAGTCTTAAACACACTTAAAAACACAATTTGTACATAGCTAAAAAGATCCAATATTATGCAGATGCCAGTTCTCTGTAAATGCTTTCTCCAGCTTTCTCTGTAAATGCATTCCAGTCCTAATCAAAACACTAATGAGATTTTTGAGAGAGAAATGATGAGCTCTTTTTAAATTCATAGAAAAAAATCAAGTTAAAAAAAAAAAGCCAGAGAAATTGCCGAAAAATAAACTACCACATAGTAGCCCTAGCGATCTTAATATCCACTTGAAAACTGCAAAAACTGAAATAGTTAAGTACTGACCCAGAAATAGGCAGTGAAATCAGGGAGAGACATATTGAAAAGCCAAACAAACAAAATACATCTGGCATCTCAAATCCAAAGGAAAAGATCAAAGATTACACATTTGGAATTCTTACCTTTTTTCACCAAAATCATTTCCAAGTAAATCAAATATTTAAATGAAAAAAAATGAAAGGATTAAACTATTAGAAGAAAAAACTCCACAGGATTTTTGTCTTTAATATTATTTTGAGGTAGACAAGTACTTCTTAGCAAAACACAAAACCTAGAAGCAAAAACAACAAGTTTGATCAATGTAAGTACATATTTTATAATATAAAATTTGTGATATTATATTATAAACAGTAGAAAGGAAAAAACAATCTGAGGAAAAGTCATTAAATAAAGAAAAATTTATGTAATGAGGGTGGTAAAGTGCTATACAAATCGTTAGAAAAAAAGAAGATAATACTTTAGAAAAATGAACATTGACTACAAACAAAAAAGTAAATAAATGGCAAATAAAATCTAAGACTCAACTTAATGTCTAATTAAAGATATGCAAATTGAAACAGTATTATCAAAGCAATTGTTACCTATAGGCACTCTCAAATGGGCAAACTGATAGGATTATAAGGATTATAAAAATGGGATTATTCTCTAATGAAATTAACTCATCAGTTCCACTTCAAGGAATTTATTCTACAGATAAAGTTCACAAAGATATATCCTGTATGGATGTTCACAGTAGCATTGTTTAAAATAGCAAAAAATCTAGGAAAAGCCTGAAAGCTGAGTGCATTACGGTAATGTGTACATTCTCTTCTATAATGATGTTAAAAAGGGCAGAAGCTGTATGAATTGGAATTCAAAGATCTTCAGGATATGATGTTAAATAAAAACTCAAGTTTCAAATCATATTATGGTTATTTTGTTATGCTTTTTTATTTCTCCATAAAGACCAAAAAGAATCTGTGTGTGGTGTGTGTGTGCGTGCCTATGTGTAAGAAAATAAAATTTCTGGGAATTGTTTACACAAGAAGCAAAACAAGGAATAGTGATAAAATACGTACGGTGAGACTGTAGACATTAAGAGTCTATATTTGATTTTTCTCTTTGATTCAGGTTAACTTTTTAACCATGTTTACGTATTACTTTTACAATATAAATTGGTAATGAAGCAATTCTAAAACTAGAAGACTTAGAATAAGAAAAGAGAGATTTCTCAAAAGCTTGAAAAAATAATCTTAGGGATGTCATTTCTTTAATTAAAAGCATACTTTTATTCCTAACCTTTTAGCGTTTCCTGTTCAGGGCTGATTCTTATTTTTCAATGTCTTTCTTTATCTGTCTGTACCTTGAAGTGGACATTCTGCATGCTTCCTTCTAGGAACCCTGCAATAGATTATATTCCATTTCCTGATCCTCTCATGATAGAGCCCCTGTCCACAGAAGGCAGACAGCAAGGCAAGAAGGCCTCAGCCAGGACACTCCACTGCGGAATATCCTCTCCATGCCTCTGGGAGCTTATCAGTGTTTCCAGATATGAACTGTTTCTGGGAAATGTCTGATCTCACCTTACCATTTCTGCCTTCAGTTTATTGACATTAACCTACAATTGACATTGGTTCACCTAAAACTCAGACAAGTATGTGCTGGGGTGGAGGCAGGGTGGGGGACGCTTTAATGAATTCATCCAACAACTCTGCAATTAGAAAATATAGAAAAGCCAAATAATCTATTCTGACATACATACACAGATTGTCTTGTATGGCTTACTATTGTTTTTAATCTTGAATTGAGCATGGAAGGTTTTAATTCAGGGTAGGCCACAGGTAGAAGAGGTTGTAATCTATGAAGACCACTTGGTCGTGGGTGTTTCTGTTTGTTAGAAAGTCTTTTTAAAAAAGACCACTCCAAATGCCTATTTTCATGTTTACTCTTCTGAAAGTGATGTTCCAGCTTCTTCCACAGCAATCTACCCTGTTTTATCTGCTGGGTCCCCACCTGTGGTCATGAACCTACAAATGGCCCATAGCTCACTTATCCAATACTCCCAGTCATTAATTAGGTCCAAGTAACAGCACTTTGACAGGCACTGGAGGTCAAATAAAGCCCACTCTCCAGAAAACAAAATGATCGATGGTTTTGTGACCATCTATGAGTACAATTACTTTCTTCCCAGAGAAAGCAATCAAGTTTTTACACACCTTCATTAGAATGAAGGCAAACATAAACATGGCTTAGTTTGGAATATGAGCAGACAATTTAGTTTTTAATTTCATTATCAAAATTAAGGGAGGTGGCTTCTCTCTCCGGTGCTATTCCTATCGATCCCAAAAGGATTTTGCAGTTGCCAAAAAGTGCAATTCCCCTGCAACGAGCTATTCGAAAGCAGCTGTGAAGCTGACTTTTCTCCTCCTCACAACTACTGCAAGGACTTTATGGTTTTCCCCGTTTAGTAAAAAAAAGGAACCAGAGTAAGAAAGAAAGATCAGACACTCTAAATTTTAGCATAAATGTCAAGGTGAAAAGAATGGCAAACCCTAAAAAACTCTCTAATAAAGGCTGGGAAGACTCCTATTTTATTTCAATGACAACCCGTACTTCCAACCCAAGTTCCAAACCATAAATGGTTGATGTCATCTTAAAGATACATTCACTTAAACACATTGCCAGAGAATAAACTGTTCAAAACATTTAATTGAGCCTCTAAACTTAAACAGCCTTTCTAAAGCACCAGTTTAAGCACAGCATACAGTGTTGCCCTGCCAAGGACAGACACAAAGTAAAAGGCATTTTTAATTGATTTCTTTATTCCTTTTTTATTCTTATTTCAGAGACTCCAGGAAGAGCAAGAAACCAAGTGATATGCAAGAGAGAAGAAAAAGAAAGAGCCGAAGAGATGCAATTAGAAATGCACCCTCTGTCTGTGTCTTCCCATTGAAAAGTGATGAATTCAGTTAATAGTTTTATACTTCCTGAAATCTACACGTTTGACACCCCATAGTCAAAATGGGTGCTTATCTGACTTGTAGGGTTTCCTTCAAGTTTTGAAGTTGTGCTAACATGACAGCAACGTGAAATACAAGAACATATGCTGGGGATAGGCAGTGCCCAGGATTCTGAGTGGTACATGGGAATTAACGGAATGTTTCTCGTGTATGCTGAGAACTGAACAACCCTGTATTTGATTGTATGATTTTGTATTTGTAACTAAAAATATACACATATGCACCTATAATGTTGCATATTATAAAATAAATAAGGAATGGAGTAATGACTGTATGTGTTAATAAATCAAGGAGAAAGTGAATACACATTATATCCATGAAATTTCAAATCATAAGGAAAGAAAACACAATTTAAAAAATGTATTTCTTCTGTCACCCTACTCATATTCCCCAGAAGAAGCCACTTTTCATAGTTTCAGTTTTTTGGTTCTTCTGGAAGTTACCACTGTAACTTTAAATAATGTTAACGTCTTATTTCTAGATCTGCCCATTTTACATAATAAGTGTTTGCTGACTTCACTTTATTATAAAATTAAGAATTGAGCTTATTTTCATTACCTCTACTTTCCCTTCTTTTCTATCTCCCACTGGCTATTCTAGAGGATGTTTATACCTTTAATAAGGTAATCTAAATCCTGAATGCTTAACTTTAAGTAATATGTATTGAACTCTATCGCTGAAAAAAAAATCAGAAAATTCAAGTGGAATCACTTTTTTCCATTTATCTCTGTCCCCACCTCTTGAATTTGGGTAAATTATTTTGTACATGTTGGCAATATTTTCAATAATTATATTCTTTCCCATAACTGTAATTGTCTTTCATGATTTATTTATAATTATATTTTGCAAGTTTTATTGTGCATATATAATAACTTTAAAAAGTTGTTAAAAGATACTGAAACCCATTTGCTGCTAGCCATATTAGAGTACTTGGTATCAAACTAGCCCTGCAGCAGCCATAAGCAACCATAATGCTGAAGAGAATATTGAGACAGTTGTTTTCACGCATTCAGCAACTGGCAGCACTCGACTAGGATCTCTGGGAGAAGGGAAACCCATGAAGTGATCTACACAATTGCCCTGGCTTCCTGCCAAGGGACAATTGCCCAACTGTGATGTAGAGCACAGCAATTCCAATGAGCTTAGGGGGCAAACATCAAAGTTCAGGGCAACTAAAATGTCTCAAATCTGTGGGTCAGGGAATGGCATCAGGTAAGAGGAAGATGTGCAAAGAGGAAGACCCAGAATCCATGTGTGGGATCCCTGGAAGTCTGTGGCTAACAGCGGGGCTGTGCATTCGCAAGATGAGAGTACATGAGGCCTACAGGTAGCAAACCAAATAGGATTCATGTAGTGCAGAGACACTGAGGTCAAGCAATGATGGTGCAACACCCATCCTAGAACACTGAAGTTTTTGCCTTGCCATAGTGGAAAGATATATCTTTAACACTGTGGGCATACAACCGAGACACTACAAAGGCCGTACCGTATGAGTAGAGACTTTATCCCAGAGTAAGAGTTATTCTAGGTCATCCTAGCCGAGTATAGAGCCAAACTCAGGTATTACCTGCAGGGAGACAGTGTTACGATATTGAATTCTCACAAGCTAGACTGGCTTGGGAAGTACGTCAAGCTTTCCACAGTTCTGTTCAAAAAAGCATAAAACGAAGCACAAGTCAATATGATCACAGAATAACTGCAGTGCCCACTAGAACAAGAGTCAGTTATCTTCAGATATATATAACAGAATCTTGAGTTGCTACAACAGATTATTTACAATGTCCAGTGTTCAATCAAAAATTAGTAAAGGTATGAAGAAACAGGAAAATTTAAGACCAGGCAATAGAAACTAAATTTCAGATGGTCTAGATTTTTATTTTAGGAAACAAAGTCCTTAAGGAAGCAAGCATAAATATGTTCAAAGAATCAATGTTTAAAATGGTCAAATAATTTTAAAAAATGGTCCTCATAAATGAACAGATAAAAAATATAAGCAGATCAATGGAAACTATAAAATAGAATCAAATAGAAATTCTAGACCTGAAAAGTAAATAACTGAAATTAAAAATTCATAGGCTGGGCCTCACAGAAGATTGGAGATAGCAGAGAACAGAATCAAGGGATATAGAGTTAAATCAATAGAAATTGACCAATCTGAAGAATATAAAAGGAAAGCATTTCAGAGAAAACTAAACAGGTCCTTGGAAATCTGTGGCATAATATCAGATGATCTTGAAATCCAAGAAAGACAAAAGAGTAAACTTGAGGCCGAAAAATTATTTGAACAACTAATATCTAGAAATGTCAGAAGTTTGATGAAAAAACATTGATTTACAGATTTAAGTAGTTCAAAGAACCTCAAGTAGGATAAATAGGGAGATAACTATACCACAACAAATTACAGTCATAATGCTGAAAACTAAAGACAAAGAAAAAAGATCAAAAGCAACTAGAGGTTAAAAGAAAAAGATTCTATGCAGAAGAACAAGAATAAGATATATCACTGGTTTCTCATAAGAAATAATGGAGGCCAAAAGACAATGGGATAAGATAATTTAAAGTACTGAGAGGAAAATACTATGAACCTCTGTCTGCATCTATTGAAAATCTTTTTTAAATGAAAATAAAGTTGTTTTCAGATAACGAAAGCTGAGAAAAGTCATTACCAGTAATCTCTCCTACAGGATATCCTTTATAAAGGCCAGAAGACACCAGATGAAAACTTGGATCTACAGGAAGGAAGCGAGCGAACCAAAAGTGGCAAATAGGTGGGTTAATGTTTTTAAATTATACTTTCTTGAGTATTGTAATTTACTTAAAAGCATTTATAGCCAAAATAAGATTATAAGATGGGGTTTATAATGTATGTATAAGTAAAAGATATGACAGAAATTTTACAAAGTAAGGCAGTAGAATAGAATTCTACTATTGTGTGGCTATTATATTTTTAAACTGTTAAGTGCAAGAGTAAAGTGGGAAGTGTCAAGTGTTTAATGGAAAGAAAGAAGTGTAAAGTAAAAAATGTAAAATATTAAATGTTAAGGGTAAAATGTGATGAAATAATGTGCAATACATAGGCTCTAAATAGGCTGATAATTAAGCATGTATATAGTTAGCAAAAATAAAAAATAAAGAAGTATAGCTAAAGCAATAAAGAAAATAAAATAAAACAATAAAAATAGTTGATTAACACAAAAGAGGGCAGAAAGGAGCAGGAGAACAAAAAAATACATAAAATAAAGCAAGACGGTTGACTTAAACCCAACCACATTAGTAATCATAATAAAACTACATGAGCTAAATACTCCTAATTAAAAGGCAGAGATTGTCCCTCTGACTGGATAAAAAAGAAATGACCCAATTATACAGTTTTTAGAGGAGAGCTATTAGGTTGGTGTAAAAGAAACTGCAGTTTTTGCATTGTTGGAATTTGCTATTTGATATTGGAATACATTCCTAAATAAATGCAGTTATGTGATACATCATTTTCATGCACATTTCTCACTTTGTTTTTTGCTAATGACTTATTACTTGTTGCTTAATTTACATTTACTTTAGACTATGGAAGTGATGTTAGATGAAAAGCAAATATGAGCAATTTTCTTATTCCAGTGCAAAATGGGTTGTAAAGCAGCAGAGACAACTCACAACATCAACAATGCATTTGGCCCAGCAACTGCTAATGAAGGTACAGCGCACTGGTAGTTCAAGAAGTTTTACTAAGGTGACAAGAGCCTTGAAAATGAGAAGCGTAATGGCAAGCCATCAGAAGCTGACAACAACCAACTGAGAGCGATCATTGAAGCTGATCCTCTTACAACTACATGAGAAGTTGCCCAAGAACTCAACATCAACCATTCTATGGTCGTTTGGCATTTAAAGCAAATTGGAAAGGTAAAAAAGGTCAATAAGTGGGTGCCTCATGAGCTAAGTGAAAATTTTTAAAAAATCATTTTGAAGTGTTGTCTTTTCTTATACTACGCACAACAATGAACCATTTCTCAATTGATTTGTGACATGCAATGAAAAGTGGATTTTATATGACAACCAGTGATGACCAGCTCAGTTGTTGGACCAAGAAGAAGCTCAAAAGTACTTCCCAAAGCCAAACTTGCACCAAAAAAGTCATGGTCACTGCTTGATGGTCTGCTGCCTGTCTGATCCACTACAGCTTTCTAAATCCCAGTGAAACCACTACACCTGAGAAGCATGCTCAGCAAATTGATGAGGTGCATCAAAAACCGCAATGCCTACAGCCAGCATTGGTTAACATAAATGGCCCAATTCTTCTCCACGACAATGCCCGACTGCACATCATGCAACCAACGCTTCAAAAGTTGAACGAATTGGGCTACAGAGTATTGCCTCCTCCTCCATATTCGCCCGCCCTCTCGCCAACCGACTACCATTTCTTCAAGTATCTCAGCAACTTTTTGGAGGGAAAAAATGCTTCCACAACCAGCAGCATGCAGAAAATGCTTTCCAAGAGTTCGTCAAATCCCAGAGCATGGATTTGTATGTTACAGAAATGAACAAACTTATTTCTCATTGGCAAAAATGTGTTGATTGTAATGGTTTCTATTTTGACTAATAAAGACATGTTTCAGCTTAGTTATAATGATTTAAAATTCATGGTTTGAAACCACAATTACTTTTGCACCAACCATTTATATTTTCAATATAAAGATATGGTCATATAAAGAAAGGAAAAAGGTATTCTATGTCAAAAATAAGCATAAGGCAGCTGGTGTGAACATGTTAAAATCAAAGTACATTTCAAGGCAAAGAGTACCACAAGGAATAAAGAAAGACATTATATGATGAAAAAAATGCCCTATTCTTTATCTGGAAGACACAAAAATCCCAAATAGGTTACATCTAATGACAAACTATCAAAATTCATTAGTAAAACTGACAGGGAAAAATATGCAAATGCCACTCATATCCAGAGATTATATGTTACTACATCTCTATTATTTAAAGAAAATAAAGCACTAAAGACATAAATTATCTTTAACCACTTTTTATTTTTAAGGGGTTATCTTTTTTATTTTCTCAAATACCAACTTACTTCTAGTTCATTTTGCTGGAGTATTTTTTTAATAAATGTCTTCAGATGGGACTATGGAATCAGGATGAAGGGGAGCTTGATTCATGGACTCAGTCAACAAATTATTTCATAATATTCATGTCTGGGCACATAAGATACTAATTCATATCAGTCACATCACTTGAAGGAGCTGTTGTTTCAGCAGGTTGATGAAGTTAAAATCTAAATTTGCTTATTAACAACGTGGTTTTTGATGTGTAATTTTTCTCTAAGCCTTGTTTGTTTTCATCTGGAAGTATCTGAAGAGTCAGGTGACACATTTAAGTGGCAAAGGCAGTACTCTGAATTATTTCCCATAACATAATGACTGATCATTTCTTGAAGTAGCTTAAATAGTAACCTTTCTCAAGTATTTGCTCCTCCCACAATCAAAACTCAGCAGTTGAGATCTTCTGTAAGGTTCTATTCTCTGAAACATGAATGGTCATACATATTAAAATATGGCCTCTCGCTTTCCAAATTCACATTTAATTCCTTACCTTCCAGTGTTTCCTAGGTTGTTTTAACCAATGAACTGGTCTCTAGAATGTGGGCAACCTTATTTATTACTGTATCCTGTGCAATGAAAGAGTCAACACAGGTGACCCAGACATTTTCATCTGCATAGCTTCAGCCATCTCTAAATCTTTCAGCACAACATACTGTTTCAACAGTGGAAATCACAGACATCATTTTTTTTCCCCTCACCAAAGTCTTCGTATTTTATGGTGGCTTTTATATGACCTTTACATCTATTTTTTTAATTCTCTTCAAACTTTCTGGGATGTATTTGTAGATAGAACTATATAAAGAACTCTAAAAATGATTCTTCAACTTTCTTCCATCAACATCTAAACACTTCTAGTTATGTTATTTTACGGTATCAATTTTATCATACTTTGTCATAAAATCCCCTCGGTTGTCTGCATTTAAAGATGCAAAACAAATATAATAGAAGCTGACTTCCTAAAGAACTTAAAAGGCAAAACAATATTTGAATCATGCTATGAAGCGACACATAGAAAAATGTGCTGATTAAATCCACTCTTGGCTGAAAATTTCTAAGCATTATATTAATGACCTTGAAGATTGTCCAGCAGAAATATCTTGTGGGTATGAATTTCTTCAAAGGTTGAAATACAGGTTAGAACTCTCCGGAGGCTTCTGTGATATCAAATAAAAAGCTTAATCAATTTGTAGAAGCAAAAAGGTGGACATGCTTTAGAGCACCAGAAATTGATACTCTGAAATCTATAATTATTAGAACTGAAAGTAACTAACTTGTAGTCTGGTAAGATTTCTTTCTACTAGTGTCTCTCTTGCTTGAGCAGACATGAAAGCAAAAACAAATTTCAGTGGATTTGAAATCAACCAGACTTTGTAAATGTGTCAGAATTTGCACTTTATAAAAATGCCATCTTATACGATCAAAGGTTAAGTTCTTCATCCTGATAAATACATTGGCATAAAGATTCTTTCCTTCATCACCCACCATTAACTCTCTCAATGTGACCTTAAAGCTTAAACCTAAGCAGGGTTTAGCCAGTGTTGGGTCCACATCCTGGAAGCCTATCTACCTAAGTCCAGGCAACAGGTAAATGTCCATGCATCAGTCTGTATAAAATATAAGTACATCAGAACAGATGGAATTAACTGGATATTTTCAGACATAGAAAGGAAGCTTCCCAAATTAAAGAAATACCTGCATATGTTTATACATTCCTCATTTTCACTGAAGCAAAAAAGGGAATCACCAACATACATCCGCCATGATCTCGGCCTCCTCTAGCTACCAGACAAGTAACGAAGGCATTCGCTGTATTTTTCTCCTTGGAACTCAATGACAAGGATAATAAGAATGCAGAAAACTGTTCCTGATGAACAGGAGAGAGGAAAGCAGATCAATGGACTCCTGATGATCTTGAAAGTTTAGAAAATCACTTGAGAATTTTCTACCCTGTCTCGTGATGACAAGCGAGGCTTTGTCCCTCCCAGGTGAAGCTCCAAATTGAAATACTAGATTTGAACTGATTTTAAATGCTTAACTGAAACATGGTGTCAGTTTGCTTCCTTTTGTCCTCTCCAAAGCATTGTGAACAAGTTCTGACTGCCCAGAGTCTTGCTGATTTATTTCTAAGTGAGTGTAGCCTAGGAGACTCCAGCAGGTCTCTGATGAGACAAATATTCCAGCGGCGGGGTTCAGAGATGTGGCCCATCCTCTGGAAGGGAAGTCATGCTCATTACACCATCACTGTGCTCAAAAACAGTCTCCCAGTAACCCTATATGGTCAAGCCTGAGGTGCTGTAAGACCATCCTTCAAGGAGACTGTCAGTCACACCTCCTCCTACTGGAAAACGCCATGGCTGCCATGATGCCACCTGAAGTCACAGCATACTTTTGGTATCTGCTCAAGTAAGTGGTTCAACGAGCAGGAAGAAGTATGAAGTAGGACATTTCCTTTTTTCTAATATTAAGGCATTAAAAAGTTTCAAGTCATCAACTACTAGTTGCCAAAAGGAAAACATCTAAGCCGTACCTAAATATTTTGATGTCTTTACTCAACCATTGGAATCCACTATACTTTATAGAATATATACCAATTATATCTGTTGGTTTTCATGTTTTTACGATTTTTAAAATTTTTAACATATTTTAAACTGTCTTAATAACTCTTATGCCCTGAGCTGGAATACCAAATGCACAATTTGAAAAATATGAATAGTCTGAGTTTGAAGAAAAATAGTTCAAGGAGCTCCCTTGAAAGTTGCCAATTATACAAAGAACCTAAGTAGTAATAATGAGGATAAAATTTTTACTAAATTTTTCTTGATTAACAATTTAAGAAACTAATTTCTTTTAACTTATCACCTAAGAGAGCATGTCTTAGTTTTTGGAGATTAAAGCTATATGAAATATGGAATTTAGGCCAGGCTGCAGTAGCTCACACCTGTAATCCCAGTGCTTTGGGAGGCCAAGAAAGAAGGATCACTTGAGGCCAGAAGTTTGAGACCAGCCTGGGCAACATAGTGAGATTTTGTCTCTACAAAAAATAAAGATACATAATTAGGCAAGTGTAGTGGCACAAGCCTGTAGTCCTAGCTACTCGAGAAGCTGAGGCAAGAAGATTGAACCTAGGAGTTCAAGGTTACGGTGAGCTATGATGGTACCACTGCACTCTAGCCTAGGCAAGAGAGCAAGATCCTGTCTCTAAAAAACAAAAAGAAAATAAATATATAATATTATTTAGTCAAGACATATATGTATTACCATGACATATATTTGTTGACTCTGCTTTATATAATACAAAGATTCAAATAAATATATTATAGAAATGTGATCATATTGTTTGGATAAGGACGTATTCGAGATAAAACCAAGTTGTAAAGAATGTCATTTGCTCCAGTGAAGCAAAGCTCCAGTTGTCTCACCCACCATCCCTCTGTGGAAGTGGAAACAGTCACTGTGTGAAGATGCTTTGATTCCTGGTGGTTTTCCCAACCATTCTTTCTTTTCAATCCAACCTGTGGCCATCTGGCCAATAGGATGCTGTATTAATAGAAACTGCTGTTTTCAAGTTTTGGTTACGCATTTATGCTGTAGATTCAGAAAGAATCTGCTTTGCTCTCTTGATACTCCAGGAAACGAGACAGGTTTTGTGTTCTGCACACGGTCCTCAAACACCGTGGTGAAGGAATCCTTGTAGAATACAATAAAAATGAATTCTGGCCAGGTGCGGTGGCTCACGCCTGTAATCCCAGCACTTTGGGAGGCTGAGGTGGGTGGATCACCTGAGGTCAGGAGTTCAAGACCAGCCTGGCCAACATGACAAAACTCCATCTCTACCAAAAATACAAAAATTAGCCAGGCATGGTGGCTGGTGCCTGTAATCCCAGCTACTCAGGAGGCTGAGATGGGAGAATCGCTCGAACCAGAAAGACGGAGGTTGCAGTGAGCTGAGATGGCGCCATTGCACTCCAGCCTAGGCGACAAGAGTGAAACTATGTCTCAAAAAAAAAAAAAAAAAAATTGAACAGTAAAGATGAATTCACTAGAAACATTAAAACGACATAAAATATATAAAATAAGCTTTATTTTTTAAATTCCACAGATATAAAATTACTCAGTCAAATACGCATAAAGGTTCCAAAATGCTGCTTTTCAGCCTGCACTCACCTCTCTGCAGAGCAGAGGCAGGCATTTCACAAGTGGCCCCCATACCCCCTCCCCTGTTCTTGGACCCTGGTCTGGAGGGCGTCCCCGCTTCAGCCAAGGTGGCACCCTATCTTTTTTCTGTATTTGAGGACAACACAGCAGATGACCTTCATCCTGGCTTTTATTTGTAAGGCTAAAGTCATTAGAGGAATAACAAAAGTCAGGCAACCTTAGAGAGAAAGGAAGGAGGCAGTATTCTTAAGTGGATAAATAAGACAGGCCCCACCTTAAATGTCTTTTTGAGGACTGCAAAGAGAACGGTGTCTGGAATATTTCACAGATGTTAGAGATAAGAGATAGTCTCTTTCATCTGCCAGAAAGCCAAAAAGCCCAGAAAGAGGCAAAGGAAAGGGGTGGGGGATGGGGTAGGAAGAAAGAAGGGCTCTGCATATCAGAAAGACTCCACAAATACCCCCTTAAAGCCCAGGAGATGGGAAAAGCCCCCAATTCAGGAGTATGTGGGCACCCAAAAGGACAAGTAATGGTGAGGACATAAGACTGACCTGCTGCATGGAGGCTTCTCTTGGTGGAAGGGATGACCAAAACGTGACCAGGTGATCCGTCATAGTCCATGGGTGAGATTTAGACAGGATTGACTATTTAGATTTAGAAAATCATTAAAGTGATAAGAGTTACCCTGCAAGTTTTAGAACATTTTATACTCACATGTTCCTATTGAACCACCAGAGAGAATCCATTCCCATTTGCTATACCCTCTCCAAGAATTTAGAGAATCCAAATGAAGATGGCTATCTACATCCCTCTTACAGTCTACTGGTTAAAGAATATCTGCCCAGTAACTGAACCGATTCCATGCATTTAATGTTCAGATGTTCAAAGGAATAGAAAAATGGGAGAAAGTCTGTCCATGGTAGAAAATAGGAAGGGATGTTATTTAAACACTACAGACTTTGATGGGGAATGCATGTGAGGTGTGGTTCAGGCACTTGGGGAGGGCGTAGAGGGTGCCACTCATTCATCCAGCCTGAGTCTCCCACTATGGTCTGGGCTAGCTCAGGGCCCAGGGCCCAAGAAACTTGAGAAAAGGGAGCAGTCAGGCTACCACACAGTTCCTGGAGGTGACCATAGGATGGTGCAGTCCACAGAGGCAGGATCTTGGAGGCCCTAACCCCAGTGTGGAACAGGGCCAGGGCCACCATGTCCCTAATCAGAGAAGCTGTGCCTGTTAACTGGGTGCATTGTCATTTTCTAACTTTAGGCTTTCTAATAAAACAAAAAGGGGTCTTTGGGAATGGCAGAGGGGAGGGGAATAATTTTGAAATGAAAGCTTCCAGTTGCTCAACGATTTGGTTCTTCAATCTGGCAAAGCTGAACCACAATAAATCAAAGAAATTCTTATTATTATTTATTGGAACCTAGAATATTTTCACAGGGTCCATTACTTCCAGAATAGTCCATGTCACTGGGTAGATGAAAAGATTTCATGTTTCAAAAAAATGGACCAACCTGACAAATCAGAGTAAGTGTTCACTTAGGAAACTCAAGGAATAGCAGGGTTTAGGGAGTATGTTAGTTTTCTGTTGCTGTGTAACATTACCACAAACTCAGGAGCTTAAAACAACACACACTTCATAACTTACCTTTTCTGTGGGTCATGGTCTGAGTGTGGCTTACCTGGGTCCTCTGCTCAGCATCTGATAAGGCTTCAAGCAGAGCACTGTCAAGGATGTGTTTTCATCCAGAGACTCAATCAGGGGAGAATGCACTTCCAAGCTTACTTATAGGTGGGCAGAAATAATTCCTTTGTGGCTCAACTGAGGACTTCAGCTCCTTGCTGTCTGTGGGTCCAAGGCCGCCCTCAGGTCCTAGAGGCTGCCCACACTGCCCTAGTGTGTAGCCCTCCCATAGGATGTTCACACATAGAGGATGTCTGCCTCTGCAGAACCAGCAATGAGAATCTCTCCAGTGCAAGCTAACAAAGCCAGGATGCGCACATGCATGTGTGTGTGTGCGCGCACACACACACACACACGCAGGACTGGAGGAATGCCATCCCCTTATCTTTACCAAATAATGTAACTGAATCATGATATGACACCCCAACACCTTTGCCATACTCTGTGGGTTAAAAGCAAGCCGTGGTTCCTGTCCTCACACAAGGGGAGGGGATTATACAGGCAGGGACAGGGGACCACTCTAGGGTCTGTCCACCACAGAGGGTGTCTGCGTTCCCCCCTCAATGCTACAAAACACATTCATCTACACAAAGGGAATTAAAGGATGGCAACAGAGTGTGTGTGTTGTCTTTCAATAAAGAAACTAGCAAACAGTATGTTGGAAAATCCAGGAAACAGTCTATTATTTTTTCATTTTTATTTTCCCAGATTTTAACCCTAAAGAGTAAAAAGATAAATCTGGTAAGAGGAAGTGAACACATATGGAAGTAGTTTCAGGAAATTCAACATATGCACCACAGGAATCCCACAAGGACGCAGAGAAAGAGTATTGGCAAAAGAAGGTTTCTAAGCTAAAGAATTTGTCTTCCCCTTAAAGATAAGTTTATATAGGGAATGAACTTCCCAGCTGCCAAATTATAATGATTATAATAATAATACATATTTCACATAGACATACTAGTGTGAAAATGTTAAATCTTCCTGTCATCTAGATTGGGAGAACAAAAGTAAATTACTTATACTACTGTTACTAATAATAGTAAATCAATTTGCCCTCAAATATACCAAATGCTAAGACATAGTGGAGCATCATCTACAAAGCTTTGAGGGAAATTATATTGGCACCAAGCTAACATTTTTATTATTAAAATTATACCAACCTATATTCATTCTAAAGGAAAATCACTCAAAGATGACCTTGAATAAGCTAAAAAGGGAATTAATCATGTAAAACATGGATGGCAGGGAACTACAAACATTCAAGAGTCAATTTCTAAGTAGTTTTAACACGATAATGGAACTAATTACAACTTCCAAAAAAAAAAAAGTTAAAAGTTAAAAAACAATGCAAGACAATCTAATAATACAATAATAGAAATAATTATCTGAATGCAAAAGTTCAATACTGAAAAGTAGGTAGAAAAAAGGAAAATGTGGTAATTTGTTTTTATTTTATGAATTAAAGAGAAGTGTCATTATCACTGTTAACAAAGTTATAAAATAACTGAGAGTCAATAATATATCGGTAAAACCCGTGCTAACTATGCACTTGTGTGAAAGACCCAGTATACTAAAGAAGCCAATTCTCTTCCTCCAAACTGACCTTCAAATTCAAGAAAATTACAACAAAATTTCCAACAGAAATTTTTGTACGTGATAAAATAATCCTAGAGTTTATTTTTTAAATAATCAAATTAGAATGAAAAGCAAGAATGAGGGGGGCTTGCCTAAGCAAAATCAGGACAAATTGAACAACAGTGTTTTACTGGTACAGAGACAGGCAGATTCATAAAACAGAATAGGACATCTTGAAACCGATCCAAGAATATCATAGTGGCTTTTAGTCCAGATGAAACAAATGTATTGAGGGAAATAACTACTTATTTTGAAAAAAGAAAAAAGTTAGGTCCACGCCTTTAATAAGTTCCAGAGGGATCCAAATTTATCATAAAGCCATAAAATAGAAGGAAATGCATTATAAAATTATCTGCAAAAATCTGAGGATGAGGAGACCTATCTGAAGATGACAACAAAAGCAAAACTATACAGGAAAAGAGAGACACACTTAACTGCATAAAGGCATTACACTCCTGGGGGTCAAAAATACTATAGAAAAATAAAAATGCAAATAATAAATAAGAAAATTTAGATGTTAAAATGTAAAGGCAGAGAGCTTTACAAATTGATAAGAAACTGAAGCCTCAATGGAGACACGGGTAAGGACTACAAAGAGGGCATTCAACAAGATGAACCACAGATTTGTAATATACCCGTAATAGTCAAACATGCAAATTTAAACGGATTACAACACCCATCACTGTCATCTATTAGACTGACAAATGTTCAAGATAGTTGGTTTGGTGGGTAGATGGATGGTTAGTTGTTAGGTAGATAGACAGACAATAGATGAGTAGTAGATAGGTAGATTGAGAGATATATAGAAGATAAGTAGATAGATGATGGATATATAGATGAGTGAATTGTAGATAGGTAGGTAGAAGATAAATAGATAGATTAGATAATACATGGATAAATGGATTGTGGATTGTAGATAGGTAGATAGATAGAAGGTAGACAGATAGGTAGATAGATAGATAGATAGATAGATAGATAGATAGATAGATAGATAGATAGAGATAGGTAATAGATGGATAGATAAATGGTGGATGCATAGATGAATGGATTGTAGATAGCGATAGAGAGATACATAGATAGATACATAGATAGAGAATACATAGACGAATCGTTTGTAGACAAGTACATAGATAGAAGGTAGGTAGGTAGGTAGATAGATAGATAGATAGATAGATAGATAGATAGATAGATAGATAGATAGATAGACAGACAGACGTGTAGTTCATGGTGAGGCTAAGAGCACAGGGAAGGAACATTCTTACGTACTGCTTTGGCAGGGGGGTAAATTGATACGACTATCTAGAAGCATTTTGGCAAGAAAGATCAAATTCTATTTCACTTCTGGCAATGTACCTCAGGCAAATAATCACAGGCACCCACACAGGTTCAGTTAAAGTGATGTTCCTCAAAGAAATGTGTATAAGAACAAAATGTACTGGTTAAGAAAAAGCCTAGATGATCAACAACATACGGGTTGCTTAAATAATCTTGGCATTTAAAGAGATTCACAATATATTATGAGACAAATGTTACAAGGCAGCCATGGAATAGATCTCATATTTGTAAAATCAAAAAGTATATTTTCATAGAAAATGCAATGTAGGTTTATTTTGTTTCAGTGAGCACCAAATATTTTCTTCTTAAAATGGTTACAAGTGTCCAAGCCTCACAATATGTTAAAGAAAATAGCTTTGGGATATAAAGAAAATATCCCTGGTTTTTCTTTATAAC
Organism: Theropithecus gelada; assembly: GCF_003255815.1. Taxonomy (NCBI): domain Eukaryota; kingdom Metazoa; phylum Chordata; class Mammalia; order Primates; family Cercopithecidae; genus Theropithecus; species Theropithecus gelada. The sequence continues at coordinate 125,117,645 of NC_037677.1, read as the reverse complement.
TCAGAGGTGGGTTTAAGAAGTTCTTGACTTCTGTGAATATTGCCTACTTTTGGATTCAACATTCTGAATGTTTGGGTGAATTTGCAACTAGCAGGAGGATGGATGTGCTTGGAGAATCCTGCCAGAGTGACCTATCCCTCTAATTTATGGGAGTGCTACCTGGACAGGAGTCCCACTCCACTCTGACTTTTCAGCATATGGCCCCACTATTACAAAGACGTTGTGACCAAGAAAATGTACAGTTTGTGAATGTTGCACGAAGGGGTCATGCTTGGCTGATAACACCAACTGGCAGAATGAGTGCAATTTTTAAAATATGAAATACAAATTTTTACCAAAGGAGAAGTAAAACATTATAGCTTTAGGTTCATTAAACCCGGCTCACATTCGGGGATTCCAAAAATAAAGCACTGGCTATTTAATATTGCAGCTTGACGAAATTGCTCTGGATCCAACCCTGGAGACTGGGGGAGCTGCGCCTGCAGGGTTGCTCCTTTCCCTCCGCTGTGCTTGGGTGGGCTGGGAATGGCTCTTTCCTTCTCTCCCACCTTCGGGAAACAGATGTCAGCAGCCAAGCCCACGGAGGTCCATCCCAGGGAGCATGGGCCGGCTTCCCCTACCTTCTCAGGGAACTCCAAGCCCACCCACAGATGGTGCCTGGTGTCCCATTGATGAATGAGTAATTGGGGTGTCCTTGAGCACAGCCTGTGTGACCTTCGGTGTTGGTGTGCCACTTGCTACAGCCCACACTGCCTCTTGGAGACAGGCAGTGAGGACAGCTCGGCCTAGGAAGTGGGCCTGAACACTGGCCAGGGGCCTGCAGTCCTGTCTGAGCCTTCCCATCCTTAGTAGTAAGCAGCCATCCAGACAGTCCACACCTCACAGGGTGGCTCTGAAGATTCCATCACAGGGCACACGCCCTTGGCCAGGGACAAGGGAACCACAAATGTGGGCCATGATTGTTACAAGCTTCTTTAGGTCCTGAAAGTGGAAGGCTGTGGGGCACAAACGCCCTGTATTCAGGGAGATATCCCTATTCCATTCTTTCTCCCTCAATGTCTTAGAATTCTTCTTTTTTTTTTGGACAGAGTCTTGCTCTGTCCCCCAAGCTGGAGTGTATGGAGTGTAGTGGTATGATCTCAGTTCACCGCAACCTCCGCCTCCCAGATTCAAGTGATTCTCCTGCCTCAGCGGCCCAGGTAATTGGGATTACAGACGTGCGCCACCACACCTGGCTAATTTTTGTATTTTTAGTAGAGATGGGTTTTGCCATATTGGCCAGGCTGGTCTTGAACTCCTGACCTCGGGTGATCCACCTGCCTCAGCCTCCCAAAGTGCTGGGATTACAGGCGTGAGCCACCGCCCCCGGCCATGCCTTATAATCTTTTTTTGAAGAGGCGTGACTTCCCTTGCTCCATCAGCTGCCAGTTTCCTCTCCTTTCTCTTCCTATAAACACTTTGGGTCTCTTCCAGCCTCTTTCCCACGGGCCACTTTCCCATGGCCCAAGTGAACCTTAGGCTACCATCCTGGCTCCTGACTTTCCTCCATCTTCACACTCCTTGACCAGGGCCTCTTGCCCCCAGCTTCCTACAAACCCTCCTCTAGATGCCCCCAAAGTCCCCATGGGCACAGCTGTCTCTGAAGTCTCCACCAAGTGCTTTTTGAATGTTTGCCTTTTCTGCTGAATGAATACAGGAAAATAAAGGCAATTTTCAGATTCACTTTTTTAAAGAGACGTGTTTTTGCCTCAAGTATGGAGTTTAGCTGTAGATATCAATCAAATGCGTTGGTCAAATGAACATTATACTTTTCCTACTCACAATAACATATTCATTATTTTTTATTGATCAACAGAATTCAGGTTTCTATGAGATAGAAAATTATATCGCCAATAAAATCAGAATAGCAGCACTTAAAATTAGCCTTGTGAAAAAATAGAAACATGTTACCAAATAATGAAAATGATTATTACTATTCGGCTCCCCTTTGGGGTAGACGCTGGTAGCCGTGAATGGCATCAGCCCTTCTTTTCCACTTGCCAGCCTGCAAATGCTTGTATCTCGCTTTGTTTAAAATCAGGCTATGTTTATACCAAGTTTCTTTTATTTTGGGGGGGGTGGGAAGTGGGGGAGATGATGGTAGTTATAATTAAATAAAAGTAGCTGTGATGGTACAAGGCAAGGTTTGCAATAAAAGCTTTCTCCACTGAGAACAAGTTCCTGTTCACCAGAACTGATCTTATAATTCAAACACAGCCTGCTTGTGAAATTTCTCCAACGAAGTCCTTAGGAGCTATATCATGTTAAATGCAGGCAGTGAAAACTGGGGAGACGGCTGCTAATAACAGTGCCGCATTAATTAATTGCTATAAAATTTGCAAAATAAAAAGAACATTGGGAACAAAGCGATATAATATTTACCAGTGCTGAAAATTAGAAATAAATATTCAACATGCCCTTTTTGAGTCATACAAGCAAGCAGTTTTGAATAATAAGGCAGGACAAAGTCTTCTACACAGGAAGAACTAATGATTTCTGCATTTTGCTGCTGGTGAGGAATTGAAGGATGGCTGATTTGAATCTTCCTTCAATCTCCCATCAATAAAACAGAGACAAGGCAGAGGCGAAAGCTGATCTGGGAGAGTCATGTTTTTATAATTGCTTTTTACCCGCAGGCATTTGAAATCCAGAGGGTCAGAAGTACTTGTGAGAAAGGAGGGAGCCGAGAGGCCCAGTCAAAACCCTGAGACACAAATTAATTTGTTTGTGGGGCTCAGGTCTAATTTGTGGGAAGGGAGTGCTGCTTGGCACTTTCTAATGTTATAACCTAATTAAAGATGGATCCATGTAAAATATTTATGCAAACTTTACCAAATCCAAAGATTTTAATCTCATTTGAGAGGTTAGCTGACTTAGGGGACTAAAAACCATTCCTAAAACAAGCTTCTGCACCAGGAATCCGGAGGACAAACTGTTTTTTAAAAAAAATTTTTTAAAGGTGTCACAAAATTTTAAGTCATTTTGGTACTTATTAATCATTTTAATTAGGGAGATCTAATCTCAGGCCAGTGGTTACTGGTGAAGTCCAAATTTCTTTATTCAAATATACTGTAACTCCCCCTTTTTTTTCCTTTCCTACTTTACTCCAAGATGGGAAATAGAAGTAAAAATTTGCATTTCTTAGGATTTTGCAATCTGCCACTGATAAGCCTACCTGGGACAGATTCAGCCCCGAGCCCGACTGTGGCAGCCTTTAATAAGTTCACAGCAGGGTAAGCTGGAAGGAAGCCACACGGCCTGAAGAAAGGAGTGAACAAAGCGTAGGCGGCCACAGCCCTCTTGATGTGGGACTGCTCCTAACCACTGTGTTGCCCATCATACTGCAAAGGAACATTTCCCTCCGACTCCAGATGAGGCTATTCAGATAAAACCTTGCCAGGGCCACATTCATTCTCATTATTTTGCCTATTAGGAATAATGAGATCAAACTTAAAGTAAACACCGTGACAACACAAATGTGCTTTTCAGTTCCTGTTATTTGCTGAATTCATCCTCACAAAGGCATCATGCTCCTGATTCAGGGCCGGGACTGACTCGTCTGATCTTCTTTTTGAGGATGGCACCCACTAACACCGTCATGGACCAGATCTGCAGCAGCCCAGGACGCGCCCTCCCTGCCAGACCAGCTCCTAGAGAAGGCCCCACAGTGTCTTCCAAAGATGGCCCCAGAGACCGCTGCAGGACTGCCCTGCCTGCCTGGCCTAGGGGCTGGACAGAGAATTCAGGGCGGATTGACTGGCTGACAGAGGTCCTGGGATCTTGAGCGGAGTGGCTGCAATCCCAGGAGGTACTTCCCCTAGGACGAGAGCCTCTACATGCCTGATGCATTCTCACAAAATCAGAGACTTCGTGGGCCAGGACCTCAGCGTTCACTCTGGGCACCCTTTTCCTTTTAATGTGGTAAAATATACATAATATACGACTTAGATTTTCGTTTTTTAAGTGTGCAATTCAGTTTCATTAATTAGAGTAATAATGTTGCACGGCCATCCCCCTATTTCCAAAAGTTTCTCATTGCCCAGAAGAAAAACTGAAACCTCCTCCGCTCCCCCAGTCCTGGGTGCCCTCCAGTCAAAGTTCTGTGTCTGTGAATTCCAGGCACACTCTCCATGCCTCACATTTCCTCTTGCAGAATTCGATTGTCAGAGAGAGGGAGGGAGGCAGTTAAGAGGGTGCCCTTACCTTGTGAAGGGAGAGGAGGGAAAGAAGGGTGAAGTGTGAGGGACGTCCAGGGCCCAGAAGCTCTTGAGGCTGCTGGACGAAGGGGCTACCCAGGGCCAACATGGGGCAAAGAGACGGAGGAAGCTTTGCAGCCTGAAAATCAAGTTGGGAAGGGTGTGACGAAGACCCTAAGGGGCTGGAGGAAGAGTCAATACTAAGATAGTTCCATTTTGCCAGGTCCCTAGAAGTAGAAACGTCCAGGAATGCACGATGCAAGCATCCAACCTAAGCCAACAAAGCGCAGTCACGCGGCAGGTGAGACAGCCTAGTCTGGACTTGGTGATTTGGTAAGAGGCCACCCCCAACAAGGTCTTTCCGAGGCCAGACTTCCTGGCTGAAGAATGTTTTTGCTGGCTAGGTAGCAATGGGTCTGTGTGCTGAGTATTCCCGTCAGTGTCATGGAGATTCAGTGTACCTCTGCTTAGGAGACTACAGATTCTGAAAGCAAATGAGGAACGTCTCCAAATAAAGATGGAATAAATGAATTAATTTCCATTAAGTTCACATTTAGAATCTCTGCAGGCAAGTGCCAAAGGCCACTGGGTCCGTGTCCAGCCCAGCACCTGTGTGACCTCTTTCAGTTTTAGAAACAGCTGACCGCTTCCTGCTTGTGAAGTGCCACCCATGTAATTAGGTGGCAAGTTCCAAGCCAAGCAGACTTCTCTGTTGGACCCTGTATCCTAAAGTTGGTGTGTGAGAAAAAGGCTACAATATGTCTTGTTTTAGGGCTACATCTGACCGATTCTAAGGGTCCCCAGTGTTCCATAAAATGCTCACCTCCTAAGGAAGAACTTAATGAAATTCAGCTGTAAATCACCATATTTAACATTGACATTTGTTTACTCTGCACCTGACTTGAAACTGTTGGTTGACTTTGTCTGACACATGTTGAGATGGCCTTGGCCCAGGCCACCAGCCAATCGCCCCACCTCTGAAGTCCCCTACCCCAGGCACCCCTGTCTGATTTGGGAGGCAGGAATGGAGCCTCCTGGTGACATCTCACCAAATAGTACGTCTGACTCTCCCCCAGGACAAATGGGGTGACACCCAAGGAGCCTGAGCCATATTGTTGCTTTCTGGCACTGCTTTATTTTCTCTAAGAGCGACCCGAAGCCAGAAACTTGAGAGAGGCAAATAGGAATACGCACTCTAGGCTTTCCCACATATGTTTCTGAAAAGAAAAAAAAATGAAACACCCTGTGAGTTTTCACTCTCCTGGGTGGTTTTTCTGAAGATGATCCTTGCATGTAAAAACACAGGGAGATTGCATCAGAAAAGACGGAATGCTGGAGGCAGTGACGAAGCCCTTGGATTTGTTCCTAATTTCGCTCTGGCAGGAGAGCTCCACCGAGTGTCTCCTAGGGCCGGAGCATGGGGACCGGCAGTCTCCCTGCCAATGGAAGGAAAATCCGCCGATCGGCACCAATACATTTCCCTGTGTCTTGGATAATGCAGTCCTTGAATGACAAAAAGAAAAAATAAACAAATGTCCTGGTTCTAAAAGGAGATATTTTTATTAATCATTTCAGGCCTATCTTTCAATCATATCATAAAGATTATGTTCTGAATCTTGTTGTGAAGGGTAAAAAAAAAAAAAAGCAGGATGCCCTATAGCCGAGAGGTATTGTGGAAGGAAGAAGACAGGGTCCCTCTTCCAGAGGAGGGTCCACACATCATGGTGGCAGATTAGAGTTCGCATCCTCTCAGGTAAAGATGAGGCCATTTGGGGGAGAATTTTTATTTTTCATAATTAGAGCAGGCCTTTCATTGAACATGACCATTGACTCTACACTGACGGCAGCTGTGTGAATAGATGGAGAAATGTTCGGAGCCTCCCCGAGCTGCAGTTTTCCTCTTTGAGCAGCGCAGATGAACGCCCTCCCCTTTCTAAAAGAGCCAAAGTAGCAGCTGATCTGTGAAGGAAATGGCCCGTTGGCTAATGAATTCTGAAAATGCAGGATTAAAGAAAAGTGTCCAGTCCCTTCCTGGGTCTTTACAGGGCTTTCCCGGATTCCACAGGCCCTGTGGGTGGCTGAGAGTGAGCAGGGGTAGAGGACTGTCACACAGACTTCCTCAGACCACACCCTGAACTGGATGGAGCCTAGGTGAGAAGACTGCTTCTATGTGTCTAAAACTGGGGAGTCCGCTTGGAAAGATGTCAGAGGGCACTTCTCTGACCGGTGAAGCGGCACCATTTTTATTGCCAGAAAGTGTTAAACAGCCATCTCTCTACTGAGCCGTCTAGTAAATTTGCACTTGATTTCTATCTGCTCCGAGCCTTCTGATTCTCACACTTCCCAGCTATTAAAGATGTGCTTTGGGGCAGAAGCTAAGATATGATATGGATACTCAAAAATGTAACATCAGCAGCTGATGAAGCTTTCTGTGTTCCTTAGTGTGGCAGGTTAAGAAGAGATTCTGTTGGAAAGGAAGGAGTATTCATGATTCTGAAATAAATTATTCCAAAGCTGTGCTTATACTCAACTTAGTGACTCACCCTCATGCTAACTATGCGAGCAGAGGAGAAAGCATAGTCAAAATCCAGAGAAGAGGCCAAAGGGTGGGAGGAGAAATAAATGGAAAAAAATACATAAACAGGAGAGTGGGGTGCCCCAGGAAAAGAACTCTAAGCTGTCTTGAAGAAAAGCTTTTTAAATTATAAGTCATGTTATTTATACAAACATCATTTCCAAACGAGGAGTCCAATATAGGAATCACAGATTTTTTATTTTTTATTTTTATTTTTTTGTGGCTGTGTCCACTTGGGAGAATATTTTCAAGAGCACCAAGTCTAAGGTTCTATTTTAAAAATATAAATGTGCAATCCAAATAACACCCTGCTGTTCATTACAAAATAAATCACAACCAGCTGCTGATTGGTACCCATATCAGGTCTGGCAAAACTTTACCCGAGACCTTGGGGGAAAAAAAAAAAGTTACTTATGCATTGGTACAATTCTGTAGAAGAGATAACGCTCACTTAACGCCATCACACACCAACCTGAACATTTCACTCTCTAGGAAAGGAATTAATCAATGCTGGCATTAACATTGGAATTGGATGTAGAATGTATAGATTAATACTCTAAAAAGTAATCTAAACTAAACAGAAACTCCTGACTATTCCTGACTATTCCTGACACGATGAGATTTTGGAAAAATAGAACCTTTCACAAAGCAATTATTAGGCCAGGGCCGTAACATTTTACTAACACGAATCCATAAGGTGACCCTGGAGATCAACAATAAAACAAAATTTTATAATGGGCTTCAATAGCCAGAAAGGTTTGGCGTCCACGTTTCCTGGCCAAATAGATTCCCTTCGGTTGCCATGTCATCATTTCAGGGAACTTTCCCTGCAGCATCTCAACCCAAAACCTCTTACAGACGAGACGGGGTCTGAGTCTCCTCATCTAGGATTGCAGTCTTGATGGAGGAGATAACGTGTGTACCTTTTCACGACTTTCTTGGTTTTCTCCTGGCTCCCTCAGGCCCCCTCCCAGTCTGTAAAATGGAGGTAAATTAAATAAATTATGAACTACGCAGGAATTGAAACGCTTTGCCAAGTTGCTGTGCCAGTGTTCAGAGCCTGTGCCGTCCCGCCTCCCCGAGGTGGGCTGCCGGCCGCCTCTGTCTCTTACAGTTGCCCTTGCCACTTCAAAATGTGTCTGGAAACGGCTTTGCAGATGGCCTCGTATGTTTTACAGGAAATATTACTTAAACATTGAAAAGGATCACATTTCTCCTGTTAGGAATTACAAATCTGGATTTCATTTTCTTTCTCGCTTTTTTTTCCTCCTCCAAACCCTGGGAAAAAAATGTAACTGTTATATATGACATGCAGGAAACATTTGGGAATTTTTTAATACACCCTAGCACTTGCTCGCTGGCATGCTTTTCATGTATATTTACACACACGCATGTAAAATATATTTACATATCGTATATAAATACACACATACCCACAATCATGTTATTTCATTTATTAGTAAACATAATTGCACAGGGAGCAAGAAACCCGTTTTGAAAATTTAGAGGACTGTTGCTTCTTTTTTTCTTCTTTTTTTTTTTAATCTTTGATAGCATAAGAAAAAAAAATTATCATTCAACTCACTGGGATAACTAAAACATGAACTGCTTCTCATTCACTGGCTTCCCTTTCTGCGTTTTATGTAGATTCATGAAGACCCGGGGAATTCCTATTGTTGGGAAAATGATTAGCATCAATAAACAAAATAGTAGTGAGGATGTAAGTCTGACAGAAGCGGTCCTGTTCCCGGGCTCTTTCCACACTCCCGTGATCTTCAGATGGGAAGATGGTGAAATGAGCATTCTGCACGGGTCAGCCCTGCAGTCTCCTTAAATGCCCACTTCTCAAGATTTTAGCAAACACTCCTCTGGAAAGGAGGCCCGCTGAATCCGAGTTCTGGCAACCGAGCCGCAGGAGCAAGGCAAGGCTGTGTGGCCTCCTGGAGATGACGGAGGGGCCTCCAGAGGTCCCCAGCACCACCCGCTAATGCGGTGGACTCAGAGGGACCCAGACCAGGCTCCAGTTTGCATTTTAATGTTTCTCACATGGACCCAGACTGGAAGAAAACGACCCAGCCAGACAGGGACATTGCCCTCCTCATCATGGGGTCTCGAGGCATCTCTAAATGCTGCTACACTCAATACGGCTGGGTCCTCTATGCCCAGCTGTAAATACTGTGCTACAGGAAGCCAGGGTCAATGTCAGATTTTCATTAGACTTGCAGCCATTCCCTGAAACTCCAAGTGCACAGGCTCCAGCAATGCAGGCACCACGCCGGGCTGGAGTCTGCAGGGTGTTCGCACTGCCTGGCTGCAGGCTCTTTCCCTCCAGGTGGAAACACAGTAAACACGGCCCCATGCAGCAAGCCAGGGACATTCTGGGCATCCTAAGCTCCAGCCCCTTCTCCTGAGGGAGTCGGACGCTCTTCTCTGGCCACAGCAGAGCCCTGCCCAGCCACTGTCGGCACCGCTGCCAGGCTCCACCGCTGCTCACCTCCAAGGCACAGACGCCTCTCCAGCCATCTGGAACCTCCTCCCTATGTCTCCACCTCATTAATTCCCCATTCCATTTCATACTTCCTCGGAAAATGTCTCTTTTCTCCTCAGTCTCTCATGCACCCTGGCCTGAAGTATCTGCTTCCCTTAGCAAGGCCACCATCCTGGGAGGCACCATGGGATCCAAGGCCCCAGAGACGTGGGAGGCCAGAGCCTAGGAGCTGGCTTCCTAGGATGGGAGAGCCTGGACACCCCCGGTGCTGGTGCCCTGCCTGTCTCCCCTGCTCACCTGAGCTTATTCCTGCTGAGAAGGGCAGGTGGTGGGAAGTGCAGGCCCCAGCACAGTATGGGCAGGGGCTGCAGCTCAGACCAGGGACTGCACGGGGAGGCAAGCAGCCCTGGGGCATGGGCTCAGCACTGCGGCAGCCCCTCAGAGCCCCTGACTCCATGCCCTGGCGAGAGACAGATGGCAATTCCAGTGACATTGGAGGGAAAGCTCCCCGAGGGCTGAGGCCACTCCAATGCCAGCCCAGCTCTTTGTATAGATCCCCTGACAACTGTCAGAAGGACTTGGGGGGCCAGGAAGGATGGGATGCTGGGGGCAGGTGCAGCCATGGAGGGCCAGGGAAACTCCAGAAACTCAGCCCACTGGCCGGGTCCTTGCCTTGTCCTCTCCTGGCCAGTGGCCACCTTTGTGGATGCCCATTTCATGCCCTTCCCAGAAGGAAGAAACACAGACGCTGAACTGGAAAGATGTTGTGGGGCCTGGGATCTTCACTGGGGCTCAGCACAGGACAGACCAGCACTGTACTCAAACTGCAACGAGCTTTGCAGCATCTAGAAGTGAGTCATTATCAGGGTTGAAATATTTGGGATTTCTTAAAATGAATCTAAAAGTATGGTAATGACCCCAAACACTCGAGCACTCAATACTTTCAACATGCTCCTGTTCACACACAATAATGATAGATTAAAGGAAATGAGCCACATGTGCAAAGTAACATGCCCCTATGTTAATCCAAGCAACTCCTGGATAGGCAGCAATTGCAATTACATATATTTGTATATATCGATACATATATTTGGCACATGCTGGACCCTAAATAGGTATTTCTTGAATGAATGGATAAAAGGATGGATGAATACGTACCTGTAGCACCGCCAGACTGGATTTCATGAGATAGTTTCACTGCTACCTGTCACTTTTCTTCTTTGCATGACAAAGGCAAAGAGTCATTTGCTCCTTTTTCTTCTTCTGTTTTCTTGAACTTCTCTTTGAAACTTGCTTAGATGCTGTATTATAAGCTCAGGACATTTCCATGAGATGAAAGTGGGGCCAGGTCAGGTTCATCCCAGAGTGATGCTCTGTTGGTTTGGGGGATGGAGGAGCCTGGAAGGGAGGAAGTGCTCCCCTTGGTGGCCAGTGGCAGCCTGCATTCTATCAGTGGCCCCCTTGCTTGAGTGTGCAATTCCCCTTTAAGTGTTTATCTTGGGAAGAAAGAGCTGCAGCCCAGGGCAAGCTGGCCAGGAATGAGCCTCATCCCAACGTCAGACCCCCTTGCCCTTGTCTGTACCATGACCTACACTAATGCTGCTTCTGGAACTTAATTGTAAATCCAGAAAGGGGCAGCTGAGAAAGCAGGATGAGAATTACAGCCTGATCCGCAGTCAGGAGGCAGGGAGGGGTGTGGGCATCCTTTTAGGAAAGAGGCTTCTGATCTCAGAGAACCACACCCCTGTCATTAACTATCCAGCCCCTAAGGGCCATTGCCACACAAATTTAGGGTGAACCCAGAGGATCTTCATAGCTGGAGTAGAATATTTCCATCCTTACAGCAAAATTTGCCCCAAATGGTGAAAACGTCCCTGAGTGTTATTAAAAGTGAATACTTCCCAAGATCAGGAGAAAGAATCACCCACAGAAACACTGACTCCACTAAAGTCAACCCCACAGCATTCTCCCCAGAGAAGAGGGGCTTCCTGAGGCCTCGGAATCTTTTGCTGCTAGTGCCCAGACTGTTGTGTTAGTCTCTCATTATGTGAAGAGCACAAATTGTACACAAACCGGTAAGACGACTTAGTCCTGTGTGGACTTGGCCAGGAGGTGAGGTGCAGACAGAGATCAGAATAAGTGGAAACTCAGAATCAGAACCATCTAGAGGAAATGCAGTGTGTGTTGCTGAGTGTCCATGAAAGACCCGAGCCGAGTGCCAACCTTCAGGACCATTCCGTGTTGCTCATTCTAGCAGGCACAACATCCTAGCTCCAAGGCCTGTGTTTGCAAGCACATGCTACCTCCACAGTTTCTAGCCGCAGTTCTTCTTCATGGATCCTGTCAGTGCATGCTCTGCCTCATTCCAGGCATGGCAGGTGCCAGGTATGGCAGGACTTGTCTTTCCAGCATCCCTGAAGTGTGCCCCATCTCCCAACCTCACATGCCATCTTCACAATGCAGGACTTAGCAAGCTCTTTGTTCAGTGGAGGCTCAAGAGAAACCTGGCTGGGCCCCTCCCATGCTCCCACATTTGGAAATGGGTGTTCCCCTGAGCAGGACTGCCCTGAGGAAGCTGGCTTTTCTCCCTGGGGCTCCCATGTGTCCTCCTGATGGCACTGGCTTCAAGATTGGAGCTCTGTTCAGCTTTGGGCCCTTCACCTCCAGCAGGTCTGAAGCTGTAAGCTGTGAAGAAGAAATTCCTCCATGACGACCAAAAACACATTGAGAGCATGGGCCAGTTCTGGGTCTTTTGCAAGTGACACATTCATGGGGTTTGTCTAGACTCCTGGCTAACAGCACCCGAACTGGCAGTAGGGAAACTGTCAGCTGCCTGAAGACATTTCTGGCGGGTGCCGGCGTGGGCATGTGCAGCTCTGGCCCGGCCCCCTGAAAGTCCAGGGAAAATGGCCCGTGGCAGCCAAAGCCACAGGATTATTTCCAGGAAACACTCAGCGGGCTCCCAAGGCAGCATCAGGTTAGAATGTAGATAAAATTGGTCTGGGATGTTCACATTAAATGAAAACAGAACTTAAAAAAACATTAAAAATGGTATCATTCCATTTTACGAAAGCTTCCCTCCCCAAAATGAACACGACTGATGGGCAATTTGATCAACAACAGTGTTTCTCTGCCGTTATTTGGATGGGAAAATTCCAAGATATAAGATAATTTATTGAAAAGAATGCAAACACTATATTCACTGTAGAATGTTTATCTTTTGGAGAAAATCTATTTAAGCTCTTATCATTTTTAGATCCTTCCCAAGCTCCCCAAATTCTTTTACATACGAAAAAATGCTCATCTGCCTCATTAATAATAACAGCGTGCAATTACAGAATATTCTCTAATAACGATCGTTAACTCCTCTGTGGTTTTCATCACTCTGATATTAATGTGACATTGGAATTAGCGGGGTTTTCAATTTTTAAATAAGCCAAACAAATTTGGGGAACCATTTTTTAAATCTAAGCAAGCATATTCAACATTGCAGGGGCAGAGGCGATGGGCAGGAGGCGCGGTGGCAGCGAGGCCAGGCAGGAGGCTTTGTCAGGCTTGTCTTTGTGCCTGCAACACGCTCCTGGCACTGGCTCTAGCAGGCCCGGCTGGCTGCCTTGTGCCATGCCTACCTGAGGGACAGCGAGGTGGCACAACCCTGGACATCTCACAAAAGGGGCACTGCCCCCGCTCCTCCCCAACAGCCTGCCTCCTCTGTACCCTGAAATATGATTGTTCCTCCGCAAAGCCCCCTCCTCCGGGCGTCCTGTGGAAGAATGCAGCCTGCGCCGCCCCTCCCGCGCTCAGCTATCTGCTTGGCACAGGCCGCACTCAGCTGGGACTTCGCTAAGGATCTCGCTTTCCTGGGCAAACACAGCTTCACCTGCCCTCCAAATCCCTCTCTCCTCCTCCTTCCCCAGCCCTCCCAGCTGAGCTATGTTAATCAGGTGGGGGACACAAGGTAACATTGAAGTAATTCAGCCAATTAGGCCCTGAATTGTTTGCATCCAACAGCATTTTGTATTTCTGCAAATGTGTGAAATGCAAAATGTGCCCTCCAGCAAAAACGACAGCAGCCATGTACTGGCGGCAAGTCAACAGATCCTGGGAGCGGGCGGCCCTGACGGCTAATAGCGACGCATGCATATGCTTGGGAAGGCCAGCCTTCTTTATGTGTGCGCCTCTCTGCGAGGGAGGCAGAGCTGGGGGTCTTGGTGGCAGATGGGCAAGGGTAACAGGGATTGGCTAATCCCAGATCTGCATTCTCTTCTTCACGTAGCAACTGGGGAAAGATGGGGCCAGCTGTCAAATGGAAGACTTTCATGGTCCCCTGCACACAACAGCTGCACAGGCCCTGCCTGCTTGGTTCTAAATTATTAAACATCTTTTTAGTTTGTTCCAGCTGCAGGCATCAGTGTGTTTATGCAGCCTTTGTGCATTTTACATATGATTCCTTCTCCCCTCCTCTCATCAAAATGCTGTTTGTAAAAGTCATTATCCCATCTGTGCCCCAGTTTGGCCAAACAGCCTAAGACAAATCCGATACCATTCTCCTTCCAGGACAATTTGGGAGCTGAAGATGATTGCTGTGACTTGAGACTTCAGGGGTTTGCCGCATTCTCTCTGCCACCTGTAAGAGGTGGTGTCATCTCGGCAGCTTCAGGGAACCGACGCATAATGGGGATCTCTGCAAGTCAGATTTCATTGTTGCGCACTTATGGCTTTAGAGAAAACACGCACGCAGAGAAAACCAAACGCGGCCTCCGCATCTGCGGAGGTTTTCCAGCGCGCTGTCATGGAGGAAGGGCGGCCGGCGAGTCTTCTTTCAATCATGGCTCACTGGCAGCTCCTGTCCCCGAAGAGTTCAACCACAATCATACTGTTATTATTTGCCATTGACATGAATATTCACGAACAGGTATCAAGTGCGCCGCTTGAAGGCCTACTTTGGCAAGGAAGTCACTGTCGCCCGTCTCCTGGATGGACCTAAGCTGTCTGGGAAGCGATAATGTCATAAACACGCCCCTGGCAGGACGGAGCCTGACCTGATGTGTTAATTATATTCCCGAACCCGAAAAATGATTTGTTGGACGTGGTTGCTTCCTGCAGGATATTGCGGTGGCAGCCAGATTCCAGCACAAAATGAAAGTCACCAGCAACAGTTGCTTTGTTTGTAGCCAACATTAACTCTTTCATCCAAAGCACCCGGTGCTCTCAGGGTAGAGGCAGGAAGCTCTGGGCAGACCTGCCTGCTCTGTCCTACCTCTCCCGAGCTGTCCACGAGCCCAGAGCTACAGACACCAGCGTGCAGGTCTCCTAGCCCCTGGCCAAGGGCCACTGCTCCTTCTCTGGCTGGGTCTGGGTCCTCCCTGGCCCCTAACACTGCCGCTCCGTGGCTCCCTGGCACTGCTTGGTTGTCACTGGTTTATTTTTAATGTAACGGCACATGCTTCGAATGGGTTTTGTAATGGCATCTGAATAGCGTATTTCCTAGAGAGTCTCTATCAATGATCACCCATCGCCATTCCTCCCCTGCTAGATCCAGGTACAATTAGACAAGGGCTGAATGTAGCTCTTCTCCCGGGCCGGTCGGTGGCTTTCCCAGAGCCTCAGAATTGCTGTCAGACACACCTCCACACTGAGGAGAGGAGAGAGAACAGCCAGGCCCTGGAACCCTCCCAAATCCAGGCGACTCTTGCTTAAAAGGTGCCAGGAACGCTAGAGAAAGGCCAGATTGAAGGCCCTGTCGGCTCAGGGCCTGGAGGCAGCATGGTGCGGGCAAGTCCAACCACCAGCAAGGCAGGTGTTAAAGGCTATGTGATACCCACAGAGAGCAAACCAGAAGAATCTCGATTGCCAAGAGTCCCTTGCAATGCCATCTCTCCCTGTCTCCAGAAAACAACCAAATGGCCAAGGCCAATCAGACAAGACTGTGCCCACAGTCCGCTGGCAAAATCACTCTTCCCCTGGAGGAGAAGAAACGCTTCATCAGGACACAAGCTTTTAAAGTTTGCAGCTTTGCTTTTCTTATCCCAAAAGGCAGGTCTGCCCCTTTGGCCATTTTGAGGGACAGGGCTGTGCTTTCAAAGCAGTACCATGCCACCTTCACCAGTGGCTGTAAAATATCACTTCATGGGAATGAGTTTGCTCAGAAATGTCTTAATGAAGTACTAAGCATTTATCGAACTTCACTTACTTTAACTGCAGCCCGTAAAAGTCTCCAAGGACAATGAGGAAACCAAAATTTCCAGGGAATGTAAATTCCAGCTTCGGCTAATTTTGAGGACAATGATTTCTCTCCTTTATGAGGTGCATAATGAGGTAGCCCACAGCCTCAGCAGAGCAGACTCTGAGCAGACAGGGGCAGGGAGGGAGGCGGAGAGCAGGGGTGCTCCATCCCCAGGGCCGGGGAGCGCAGGAAGAGCCGGTTTCACACCAGACAAATGACTCTTTTGTTTCACTCATTTTTAATTAGTCTCCTTTTTAATGACCTAAGTTAATAAGTGTCAAAAGGTGCAAAACACAGCTTGTCTTTATTTTTAAAGTAGGAATTTGCCTTTAATCTTGAAGGAAAGCCCTGCCCTGGGTGAGTCTCCCCTGCGGAGGAGGCAGTGGCTCCGATTGCTCTGGCACCTCTGGCCAGCGGTCCCTGGGCACCCCACCTGCCGGGCACAGTGGGTCCCGAGGAGCTACTGGGATGGACCCGGTATCCCACCTCTTCCAGAAGCCACAAGGCACCCCAGCACAATCTCAGACAAGCTCCCACTGAGCGCAACCTCCCAGGAGGTCACTCTGCATTCCTCCTACAGCTCTAAATAGCATCCCTTGAAACTGCCTGTCCTGTAATGGACAGCAGGCAAGGGCCAAGCAGGTGGCAGGCTGTTTCACCGCAGGGGTCTGGGGAAGATGACACAATTCACAGGTCACCAGGCAATGGGCAAGGTCCCACCCACAGGGCCGGCATCCCAGGCAGTTTTTCTTCTCTCTGCTGTTACCATCACTGCGGGCTCGGTGCTCAGCACCTGCCCCTCATCTTCCTTTGCTTCCTCTGCTAGCCCCAACACACAGGAGGAACTCAGAACCACACAGAGTGAGGGAAGAGAAGGCAGAGGCTCTTCAGGCTTGGAGGCTTTTCCTAGAGTGGGCTGCCGGAGGGAACTGTGGAGCGTGTATGTGTCCGTCTCTATGTGTGTGTGCACGCACAGGCACATCCAGCTCTGGTTTCTGGTGGACTCCTAAAGACACGTGCTACTTGGAATACATTTAAACCCCACTCCACTGGGCTTCTGTGGCAGAGAGCTACAGGGAGGATGAGAAACCTCTCCTGTGAGTGATGGAGCCAGGATTCACTTTGTGGTTTCCTGGACTCGGATGCCACAGGTGTGGGAAAGGCAGGAGCTATTTCAGGCCGCCCAGAGCATCTCAGGCCAGATGGCTCACTGGGGAGGGCAGCAGTATTACTTTTGTGGCATTTTATGGTGTAGATAAATATTCCCGCCAGGCCAGGCTCCAACCACAGCGCTCACATTTGTTTAGGATCAAATAGGGTAAATGAACAGGAGGTGAAGTGCTGATTCGGGGGTCTGCACCACCAAAGCCTTTGACTGAAAATGTTGCTCCCAATGACAAGCCCATACCCAGCACTTTGTCCCGTAATAAGATGAGCCAAACACTCATGGTGGACATGAGTCTCCACCAGCAATTGTCCACCCCTCAGAGAGGTTCATGTGGAAACCTCCCGCTCACCAAGGCACCTGTCTGGGGAGCCCGGACAGAGTGGGTGAGCTGGCTCTGGGGATTGTTTGCAAAGACAGAACACAGGAGCAAGATTCTATCTCACAAGACTCTCATAGAAACTCCCCAATTTTAGGATGTGCTGGGCTCGACTCTATTCTACCCTTAAAGGGTCAAAATGAGCAGAAGTTTTGAATGTCCCGCAGGAACCCGTTGTGATGGGTGTCTGAGTAGATACATTACCATACATTTCTAAATATATTTACATAAATAAAACCAGGTTTGTGGCTTAGGTTTGTTGGTACAAGTAATTTCCATAAAAATTAATATTCCTAACTTTACTGGAACTAAATAATTAAGGAAGAAAGTATATTACAATAATAAAATTATCAACAGACTTTTGACAAGCAGTCATGTGCTTGTAAATGAAATTTATTTAGGTGCCACTCAAAACATTGTAATTAAGAGGTACAGAATGCATTACCAGATGGTTCCTGTTTAGTGGCTATTTCCTTTAGAGAACACGGAGATTAGAATGAGCACTAACTAGCGCCTAAAATACTCATCACCCCAAGCCCTTAAAACAGCACCCTGATCATGATGCTTCTGTGTATAGCATAACCATCATGTAAAAATTGGTGGCTAAACATGTGTATAATATAAATTGAGGTGACCACTAATTAAAATTAAAAATGGGGAGCAAGAACAATTGTGAGACTACCAGGGTTTTAGAGCTGGGAGGTAGGAAATAAATTAGGAAAATGAATTCTTACTTAGTAGTTGCTAAATTCTTTGACTACACCATGGTGTCACTGGGCAGTTCAATTTAGTAAATCAGAGAGCAGATGGCTAGTCAAGGCACTCTGTCAAATCTCGGTGTCTTCATCCTAAGGAGAGTTACTGTCTTATTTTCCTGGGATTACTCTTATAAAAGTGGTTATATGCTCTGTGGGGTAGATCCTCAGAGGGATAAGATATTGGAGCCAGAAGGATCCAAACTCCTCATTGTACAGATAACGTCTCCAAGGCTCAGAGATGTTGAGTTAACCGAGATCACACAGGGGTTGGGTGGTGTATGAGTCTGCTCTAGCTTCACCGCAAAGCACCACAACCTGGGTGGCTTAAGCAACAGAATGTACGTCTGTAGAGTCCTGGAGGCTAGAAAGCCAAGAGCAAGATATTGGTAGTGTTGTTGGTTTCTTCTGAGGCCTCTCTCTTTGGCTTGTACACAGCCATCTTATTGGTATGTCTTCACCTGGTCTCTCCTGTGTGTGTGTCCTAATCCCTCTCCTTATAAGGACACCAGTCAGATTGGATTAGTGTCCATCCTAATGACCTCCTTCAACCTCCATTACCTCTTTAAAGGCCCTATATCTCCAAACACAGACAGTCCCCAACTTACGATGGTTTGACTTTGTGATGGTGCAAAAGCGATATGCATTCAATAGCAACTATACCTCTTGTGTTGAATGTTGATCCTTTTCTGGGCTAGGGATATGCAGTGAGATACTCTATCTCAATGCTGGGCAGCACCAGTGAGTCTCAGCTCCAGGGCAGCCATGCCATCAGGAGCGGACGCAGCCAAAACACTACAGTGGACTGTGTTGCCAGATGACTTGGCCCAACTGTAGCTGATGTACGTGTTCTGATCACGTTGAAGGTGGCCCAGGCTAAGCTGTGATACTCCATAGGTTGGGTGGATTAAATGCATTTTCCATTTATGATGTGTTTACTGGGATATGACCCTATCACAAGTTGAGGGGCATCTGCGCAGTTACATTCTGAGGTACTGAAGGTTTGAGCTTCAATGTATAAATTTTGGGGGAGAAACAGTTCAGCCCATAGTAGATGACAATATTAGGCTCTTTGGGGCCACCTGATCTTTTGCTTTGTCTCCTATATCCTGTAATTTAAGGATGTCCAGCAGGCCCCCACCTCAAAAGATCCCTGTCAAACATTAGTTGCAGCCAGGTCTTTGTAAGCACACGTGTCTTTCAGGACAGAACCCCGGGAGCCGCTCATGACTGAATGAAGGCTTTCCCTGTGCTGTGGTGAATGCATTGAGTGCTTATTACATGCTAGGTGTTATTCTAAGTCTTCATCTGTAGTAACTAATTTCATATTCACAATAACCTAGTGTGCTAGGTAGGATGGTTTTTCCCATTTGACAGATGAAGAAATGCTGGCACAGAGAGATGAAGTGACTCGCCCAGACTCGTGCAGCTTGGAAGCAGCAGTTCAGCAGTTTGAAACTAGATGACTGGGTTTCAAGACACCCAGTCTCCACCACCATGCTTGCCACTTTTCTGCAGCAGTAAAGATAGGAGGTGAATACATTTTCAGCCACATGCTCTTAAAGATAGATTTATCTTGGTATCAAATGTCTTTGAGACTCCTAATGATATGCTTGCAAAGCAGATATGTGAAGACCTTGAAGCAGCTTACAGAGCAAAAAGCAACCTAACATTTGAGTCAATAGCAGAAATGCAGGCACCTGGTTGTCACATTTCAAACACTACATTCTGCCTTCCTCTCTTCCCTCCTTCTTTCCTTTGCTCTTTCCTTTCTTCCTCTCTTCCTTCTCCTCCCTCTTTCCTCCTTCCTTTCCTTCCTTCCTTCCTTCCTTCCTTCCTTCCTTCCTTCCTTCCTCCGTCCCTCCCTCCCTCCCTCCCTCCCTTCCTTCCTTCCTTTCTTCCTTCCTTCCACCTTCCTCTCCTAGTTGTAAGGCAGCCAATACCAGCTGGGACCAATCTAGGAGGGAGTCCAAGTGGGGCAGCAGCCTTGCAAGGTCACAAAATTAACCACAAACAAAAAACACAGAATTGATCAAATAAGAAAATATACTAAGGATGATGGGAGTTAGGTTTTTTAAATAAAACAGACAATTATAAAAAGAGGAAGTTAGAGTAAACCTTGAAGCTGGTTAAAACTGGAGGTATTTGATCTCATACATAGGTACAGCCATAAATGCAATACCTGTGTGTGCTCATGTGCACACACTCATGTTTTCTAGTTCTGTTCACTGAGAGGGCTGGAAGCACCAACACCCCAGGAGCACTGAGCACACCTAGAACCAGATCTTGGTTTCTAAACACCATTCTCTGCTAAAAGGAACCTGGCCTTCTTGGAAAAATGGAGGATTGTATTGAGAAAACAACAGGTTATTCTGGACCATCTATTAGTGCCAGAAAATAAAAAACTTACAGAAAGAAGAAGGGTTAGGGGATTACCAGACGGTTAGGGTTAGGTCAAAGGGGTAACTTTAAGTACTCTTAAGGGCTGAATTTGAGACAATTTGAAATAATTGTAATGGATTAAAACCTATGGCATAAAATAGATACACAGAATTATAACTTATGGAATAAAATAAGGACACACTTACATAAATAAAAAACTAAGAAGAAAAAAACTACTCCTTACAGTTGAATACCAACTGATAAATATAGAAGAAATTATGGAAGTAGAAAATCACCATTTGGCAAACATCATAGTAATAATGCATGTAGGCAAAGGACATCAATGGATGCCAAAGCCAGTGGGTAAAAGGGCTAAGGAATCTTATCTTACATAGTGCCAAAAGTGCCAGAATGTCACCTCTCACCGTGCTCCTCCATGAGAAAGGGAGGGAGCTAACTTTAGACAGGAGAAACCGAGCAGGAACAACCTCAGTCAAGTCACCCAAGGGACCATCTTCAAAAACAGCACAAATTAATATCATGCACTACAGTGACAAGAACATAGCACCACTCCTGTGATATTCTGGCAGAATTAGAAAATGTGGCTCTGTAAGACACTGATGGAACACACATTGAAGAATACAGAATGACTGGCCTGTAATCTTTGGAACCGTCAAGGTCACAGAGGACGAAGACCAAGAAACTGTTGAAGATTGGTGGAGTGTAGGCAGGCATGAACCTTGACCTTTGGCATTAAAGATTTCACTCAAGGAGAAACCTGAATGGGGTCTCTGGAAGGAGAATATGGGGAGTTCTTTGGGCTATTCTTGTAAACTTTCTGTGTTTGAATTTATTTTTAATTAAAGTTAAAAAAAAAAAAACCTTTCAAAATATAGTTCTCTGGCATCTAGATCAGAGGTCCCCAGCCCCTGGGTACCAGTCAGTGGCCTGTTAGGAGCCAGGCCACACAACAGGAGCTGAGTGGCAGGTGAGCCAGCAAAGCTTCCTCTGTATTTACAGCTGCTCCCTATTGCTCAAGTTACCACTTGAGCTCCACCTCCTGTGAGATCAGCAGCAACATTTAATTCTCATAGGAGCATGAGCCCTGCTGTGAACTGCACATGCGAGGGATCTAGGCTGCCCACTCCTTATGAGAATCTAATGCCTGATGATCTGTCACTGTCTCCCGTCATCCCCAGATGGGACTGTCTAGTTGCAGGAAAACAAGCTCAGGCTCCCACTGATTCTACATGATGGTGAGTTGTATAATTATTTCATTATATATTACAATGTAATAATAATAGAAATAAAGAGCACAGTAAATGCAATGTGCTTGAATCCTCCTGAAACCATCCCCGCCCTCCGCCATCTGGGGAAAAATTGTCTTCCACGAAACTGGTCCCTGGTTCCAAAAAGGTTGGGGACCACTGATCTAGATGATGAAAATAAAGCATTAGCTAACCTCTCAAGAAGGGGTGGTAATGAGAAAGAAACATGCCTAATAACAAGGACCCAGGGGCTTAGGGAAAATAAACTTTTCAGATACAAAAGGAAATGAAGTCATATTCTTTCTTACAGGGCTAATGGGAAAACATATTTCCTTTTTCAAAAGCATTTTGGCTGGATATATTTTTAGACGTGGATTATTTTTTCCCTTTGACCCTACAGTTCCATTTCTGGGACACAGTCCTGTGGAAATAATCTGAAATTTGGAAAACAGTTTATGTCCAAATAGATTTATTGCAAAGTTATTAATAAAAGCAAAAGTTTGAAATCAGTCTAACTGTTCAACCTAGGAGAACAGATTCATAAACTTGGTATATCTACCCAGTGGAATGATGCGTGGCCGTTACAAACAATGTTTATAAAGAGTTTATGATGTGACAAAATTCTAATATTTGTTTAAAAAGTAACATAATCTTTGATTTAAATGATTAAATGCATACTGTGTATAAAAATGTGTCTTCTTTTTTTAAAAAAATCTAACCTTTACAAATGAATACCAATGTAACAAGAAGCTCACCTATGAATAAAACTTTTACTGCCTTTTTTCTCTTCTGCCTGTTTTTTGTACTTAAAAAAATGATAACATATATGTTTTACCTTTATAATGGGAAAACAAGGTAAATTTTATTTTTGTAAAAAAATGAGCAATTAAATTGTTTAAATGCTGTGAAGTACATAAAGCAAAAAGTCAAATTGAGGCAGCTTCAGAGAGGGATGGCGGCCCTCTCTGCCCCACTCCAAAAAAACCCATACATCCCCAAACTGATTTCTGTCCACAGCCCCCCGGGAGGCTCCTACAGTGAACACAGTTCCTTATCACAAGACTGTATGGCTAAAACATGCATATTTATGAATCATCTATCTCTTTAGTAATCTGTAAAGCAAGCAGTTCGCTCTGAAAAGTAGAGTTCACCTTACTTGCCATAAAATGAGGGTTTCAAACTTTTGGGTTAAGCCTGAGAACATGTGGGGAGGCGGCGAGCAAGTGTGATGCGGATGAGAGAACAGTGCATTTCACAGAGCTGTGGTGGACATTTGGACAGAGGTCTGTCAGTAGCGCAAAGGCAGCGGGTTAGACTGAATAGAAGACAGAGAAACATCCTTACCCCGCCTTGAGGTCTCCAGCAGTCTGGCCCTTCCCAAAAGTCTTTGCAAAAGCTTGCAAAAGCTCCCACTTGCCTGGCACATGAAATGAAATTAAAGCAATTATTGGGGGTGATTAATCTGACCGTCACTCCCAGAACGGGTGGTAGGGAGGGACAGGGATGTAGGCCTGGGGGGACTGATGGACACTGATGGAGAAGGAGCCCAGAGGCTGCAGAAGTGGAAGAACCAGTAGGGGAGGAGGCAGAGGAAACCAGGGAGAGATCCTCGGGGAACCAGCACCCTCAGGCACAGGAGGAGCCAGGCAGGCCGGAGAAAGAGATCCTGGGACAGGAGAACTGAGAAGGACAGTACCCTAAAGTTCAGGAGGAACTGAACTCTAAGAAATCAGAAGCAACGTCAAACCTGAGAGAGGATAAGGGACCCATGGATTTGGCATTTTTATAAAGTATTGAGTCTTCTTTAAGGGAATCATTTCAGATGTCAAATTGCAGGATTTATTTTAGCATAAATTAACAAATTATGTGATGGGAATGTAAGCCTTACCTACTGCAATAAGGAAACAGACATAGCTCTTAATCAAATATTGTACCTTTTATCTCACTCTTAAAAGTGGATTCTTAAATGACAATCATCTGATGTATTATAGGGTAAAACATCAGTCATGTCTATGAAATGTTCTAGTAGAAACAGGTAACTGAAAATAAAGAAGTGGAAACTACTAATCATGCCAGAGCAGTGGACATTCATACTAAATGTAATTTTAATGTTATGTATTCAGCATACCTACAGTGACTTTTTTTGCAGATATTTCACATCATCAAGCATAGCAACCATTGTTACATAGGAAATAAGGCCAGCACAAAGTGTGGTTTTATCGTAGAAAGTACTTCCTGCACATCTGATTGTCAACTACATTGTCTGTTCTTAAAGAAAGAGCAATGGCTGGGAATCAGGGATGGGAGAATGACAGTGAGGCTCTTTGAAGCCATTTTTCTGGGAAAAATCTATGCTGATTGGACTACATGGTCTTTTAGTAATTCCAGAGATAGGACGGATATGGTCTTATTTCATGTCTAGGCAGCTTTTGCAAAACTTCCAAGCTCCTTTAAGGTTAACTTATAAATAAGTTGTCTCTCCACTCTCCCAGCTTTAAGTGCAAGAAATTTACTTCTTGTCACACATTTACAAAACGATTCTTAGCATTTGCTGCTAGCATATTCTAAAGCCTTAAATGACACAGGTGCTTATGTCAAAACGTGATCCCA
Source organism: Theropithecus gelada (assembly GCF_003255815.1). Classification (NCBI taxonomy): domain Eukaryota; kingdom Metazoa; phylum Chordata; class Mammalia; order Primates; family Cercopithecidae; genus Theropithecus; species Theropithecus gelada. The sequence goes on along the minus strand of NC_037677.1, from coordinate 125,093,562 downwards.
GGCCAGGTGTGGTGGCTCATGTGTGTAATCTCAGGACTTTGGGAGGCCGAGGAGGGCAGATCATGAGGTCGGGAGATCAAGACCAGCCTGGTCAACATAGTGAAACCCTGTCTCTACTAAAAATACAAAAAATTAGCCAGGCATGGTGGCAGGCACCTGTAATCCCAGCTACTTGGGAGGCTGGGGCAAGAGAATCTCTTGAACCCGGGAGGCAGAGGTTGCAGTGAGTGGAGATTGCACCACTGCACTTCATCCTGGGTGACGATGTGAGACTCTATCCCCCCCCAAAAAAATCAAAACAAAATAAAACAAAAACATTAACCTAGAACTGGCAAATGAACTTCATGTTCCATTTCCAGATCCTGTGCCCTTAACTCTGATGCTCTTTGTGAGTATGTGGTAAATCCTTGCCTTCATTACGCTGCTCATAGAACGTCTTACATGGGTGCCTTTGTCCTGCATTGCAGGTAGCGAGCGGTGTGGCCACAATCCCTCAGCATCCACAGCCCAACCCATGTTTACCCCCAGGCCCATCAAGACCAGCAGCATCTCATCCCCTTTGCCAGCCCTTCCAGTGTGCAAGTCTGAAGCCTGGCACATTTTTAGAACCACTTCTCTGTCCCTGTTTAAGTTTCAGCAAATTCTAATTTGTTGTCCTCATTCCATCAAATTATATCCAGTACAAGCGTGTCAGCAGGATGTCATAACTTTCTTCTCTCCACACTCAACATAATTTACTCACAGTTTCATTTGAGACTAATTATTCACATATTAATTTTTCGCCACAAAGAATGCAGCAGTACCAGGGAGCCCAGGGGCCTCCTGCGACAAGTCTTTGCAAACGGTGTCCTGGCGCACACACCCAGGGTGACCACAGGCTGGGGCCTGCCTTTCTGAAGACATTGCCTGTGTTGCAGGGGTGGGGGTGGGGGTGGGGGGAAGGACAATCCTGAGGGGTGTATGCATGAAGCCGTAGCAGCTGCAGGAAAGTAGAGATCCCCTGGGAGGGGCAAAAACCTGAATGCACCAAGTGATCTGATGGGCAGAAGGCCACTCCCTGAAACTGAGTCTACCACATTACCGAGGGTCTCCTGTAGTTCAAGCGCCCACCATCCCCGACGTGTTTTAATGGCAATCGTTCTGTAATTGTCAGTCCACAATCCTATGTGTCCTCATCCCCTTCCCAATCAGCACCTCCAGCTTGTATTAACTAAACAGCCCAGCCCATGCAGCTTCATCTTGGTAAACAAGCAAAGGAAGATTTTTCTAGAAGCTACAGTGTGAACTCCTTTCTGGAGATCAGTTATTAGCTGCAGGCTTCCGCTTCGTTCGCCTGCCTTTCACTTTAAAGCCAGCCGCCACCACCGCCGCAAACACAATGATGAGAGAGGTCATAGAGCAGCAGTTGTGCATGAAAGATGTGAAAATTTACTGCAAATGAGACAAGAGCAGTAAATTCATTTTTATTCAAATTACTGTCATCATACATTACCACGTCTCCTGTAAACATTGTGCTTCAGACAGGGTGACAGCATATTATTATTGGTGAGATTATACTATTATTAAGCTATTAACATGTCACCCTTGCTTGAAACACTGACTCAGCTTGGTTCTGCAAAGCAGGACAAGGGAGGAGACATGCAGAGGTGACAGAAAGGTTAGTTTTAAGACGGCAGGCGGGTGGAGAATGACAGCTGGCACTTAGGGACCCGCATCACGAGGGCCCTGTGCATTTTTATTTGGGAACCTTCATTATCATATCCTTGCACCAAAGACTGTGTTTGGCCTCCTTCACAAAACACTTTGCCCAAACATTACTAAGTAGTAAAAATGCTCCCTTCAAAACCAAAAGCAAAAGGAAGTCGGGCTGAAAGAAGTCCATCCATGCCTTAGGTCACCCTGTGACTGAGGAGGCTGCCTTCTCCCGGGACGCTCCCCTCACTGCGAGCATCCGATTGTGCGTGTAAAGCAGCGTGTGTAAAGCAGAGCTCACCGGTGCTGAGCTCTGACAGTGCAATTGCACAAAATGCCAGACAGAAACCTCTCTGACAACCCAATGCTGCCTAATTCCTCCTGCAGGACAGTGGTCTTCCAGTTCTGGGCTCCCGGTCTCAAGGGGTTGAGAAGAATGAGCATGTTGAACTCTACAGGCTTCAGAGACCTGCGGTGTGGTGTTGCTACGTGCTATTACTGAGGTGTACAGATCACAATGCATCCAGACATCCCTTTCTATCTGCAGAAGGTGCTTGCCACAATTCCCCTGGCCAGAACCAATGTATTAGCATTCTTAAGAATGTTTGTTTTACTGGTGGGACTTTTTCTGTCTCCACTGCAGCCACTTCAGAGTCAGTGGACTCAGAGCAATCCCACCTGATCACCCGCAGTCATTCTGGCCAGATGCCTTTTCTTGTGGTTCCAGGATGTCACCATTTTCTCCAGCTGAGGGTCTGTCTACACTGAGGATGAGGACGGGAAGAAGCGCCTAGCAGCCTCACTGTGGGTCAGGGCAGCTCCTCCTGACTTAAGACAGCCACATTCCCATAGCTCCATTGGCTGTTCTTGGGTCTTGGGCTCAACCACTGCTCTACCAGCCCTGCTCTGGGTGGTAGCTATTTATGAAGTCTGAAGACATTTGTGTAAATAGAGTTTATTTCACTGTTTTGTAGGCTCCTTTGGACAGAAATGACATTTGTGAACTCAAGTACAGAGCAAATGTTGAACAAGTTTTGTTCTAAATTAGTTGGGAAGGAGCCTTGTGAAGCAGGACAAATTTAGGGATACATCAGTGTGTTATAATGTTCACATTTTAGGCTGGATGAAAAACAAATTAAAATAACGGTGCAGCTCAGAAGGTGTTCCAGCTTCAAAGGCTGTGTGTGTGTGTGGAACTCGCTGTGCGCCCCCGTGCTGACTCAGGCTTCTCAGGATGTTAGAAGTTCCTTTCTAAAGATGGTATCTTAGGCAGTAAGAATATAACTTTGATATCTTGAAAGCTCTGGGTTGCACGTAATATTTTGTAAAATTGTCCTTAAGCAATCAAGAAGCTGAGAAATTGGCAAATATAAACCATTTACAGGGTCTGAGCCTGATCTTTTGCCACTTGTATAACCATCTTGTTCTCCCTAAACTTCTCTTAGAAATCTGAATAGCAAAGGCATCCCTTACTCTTCCATTGATGATGGACATTTCTCTCTCCTCTCCAACATCCTCCTGCTCATCTCTTCTTTAAGAAAGTGGGTCTCACCTCTCTTGGCCAAGGATCACCTCAGCTCAGGGTCCCATTCCTTCAAGTGGTCTACTCTCCTGGTTGATGCAATCCTTCCAAAATAAAAGTCAGTCAGTCTGGGGATCCTGGAGAGCAGGTGCAGCTGTGTGCCCCCACCCCACCAGCCACACATGCAATGGCTTCCCTCTTTTGTCAAAATGAGCAACTTAATCCTTGGTCATGAATCTCCGCCACCTCTCCCAGGCACGAATCCACAATGCCCCAAATTCTCTTCCTCGGAATTGGCTCTCAGCTTTCTCTGGCATCAGTGGAGCTCCGTACAAGGGACAGACCATGACGCTTTTCTTCCATGCCTGTTTTGTGTCACAGTGATAATCATAATTTTGAAAGTGAGGTAGGAGACCATCAGGACTTATTTCCCAGTCCAGACAGCATAAAGTTAAAAAAACTGGCAGGAACCAGCAGATGGCCAGGAAAGTGATCCCTGGCTACCCTCATTGCTCATTAGCATAAGACACTCCCACCAGCATCATGACAGTCCACAGGTGCCATGGCAACAACGCAGAAGCTACTGTCCCTTTCCATGGCAATGACCCGAAAGTTACCACCCCTTTCCTAGAAAGTTCTCAATAACCTGCCCCTCAATTTACATTAACCAATCCCTTAACTTGCATGTAACTGAAAGTAGGTATACGTGGGTATACAGTTGCTAATAGCCCAGATGTGTGGGTCTGGGTGCACTGCCTGTGAGTTAGCTATGCTCTGCAACGAGCAGCTCCCATTTAATAAAAGATTGCTGTCTAACACCACCGGTTTGCCCTTGAATCTCTTTCTGGGTGAAGCCAAGAACCCTCCTAAAAGAGACAGTTGAAAGAATTCACTAGATGTAATTAAGGGAGGGTCTGGCAAGATGTCATCCATGCATCTTTTTGAAGAATCGCATGCCGGAGAAAGTTTTCCTAGGATCTTCTGGTCCAGTGCCTGGTCCTCACACAGTGAGAACTTTCTAGGGTTTGGGAGATATGACCAAGGCCCAGAGAGAAGAAATGTGATAAATTTATTGTTTAATAATTCACCATGCCCAAGTTTGCTTGGCTGGTTAAAACCAGGTCTGATGCAAGCTTCACAACCTCCCCTCTGTCACCTTGAGAAGGGCCAACTCAGCTCCAGTTCCAAGCACAACCTCAAGCCAACACGCCTTTTGTTTTTTGGTGTTTTTTTTTTTTTTTTTTTAGGAAACAAACCACTTTTATTGACCATAATTATGCTACAGAAAAAAAATCTAGTAATAATAGATGTGTAGACAAGGAACAAACAAATAGTAACCAGGAGCACCACAGAGATCATTTAAATTTAAAAATATTTTCCATGGTTAGGGTGAGAACCATTTCAAAGCCTGTATGTCTGGAAGAGGAAGTTCAGAGGAAGTTCTGTTCCTAGCCAAAACCTGCTTTACTTGCTCTTGACAAAAGGCTAAGATCTACAAGCAAAGGAATGTAGCCCTCGTGCTCCAGAGCTCAACTGAGCTCCACCAATGTGTCCACAAGCGTGTTGACTACCGATCTGTCCACAACGAAGGTTTCAGGTGGTTGTTCCAGGTGGGTTGTACAATAAAGGAGGGGAGGGGTGGATAAAATGGGTGCCATGATGCAGCTGCTGGCTCTGGCCACACCACCTGACTCTTTCCCAGGTAATACAATCATGGCCAGTTCTGAATGGAGAACCTCCAATCCACCAATTCTGCACCATTTCTGGCCTGGGTAGACAGTCAGAGGGCTGGGTGGCTTTCCACGGATGGCCCCCACACTCCTGAGTGTGGAAGTCTGGCCGCAGCTCCAAAACACACTATGTTCAACTTATTGGAAAGAAGCTTTTGAGAGAAGTTATGTCTTCCCATAAGCGAAGGTAGTCCTGTGAGCAAAGTCAGTAACATCCCCATGATGCTCCGGCAAAGCATTCAGCGCAGCAGTTACGAGGGTAAGTCCTGAAGTAAGGAACTGGGGTCAGCCACATGTGACTTGGGGCAAGAGATTTGACTTTCTTCTGCCTCAGTTTCCATTTCTGAAAACAGGAGATAACACCAGCATCAGCTGCATGAAGTCAGACCTGGATGTGACCCTCAGACAACCACACACACCAAGCAACAATTGACCCATCAAGAGCAATAACTAAGTCCCTGTACCAGGGCCTCTCCGTAACAAGGCCTTCAGCAAATACAGGCTTCTTGTGGTCAGCTTCCCAAGGCAGGCACCTCATTCATCAGATGCCATGACGAATGCCCGTTTTCTGGTGCAAGTGGATGTCCAGTGAATGCTGGCTGAACAGATGGTGTTTTAGGCCGTTTTCATGCTGCTGATAAAGACATACCTGAGACTGGGCAATTTACAAAAGAGAGAGGTTTAATGGACTCACAGTTCCATGTGTCTGAGGAGGCCTCACAATCATGGCAGGAGGTGAAAGGCACATCTCACATGGTGCACAGGCATGTGCAAGGCAACTCCCCCTTATAAAACCATCAGATCTCATGAGACTTATTCACTGTCACAAGAACAGCATGGGAAAGACCTGCCCCCATGATTCAATCACCTCCCACCAGGTCCCTCCCACAACATGTGGGAATTCAAGATGAGATTTGAGTGGGGACACAGCCATGTCTCACCTGCCCTCCTGGGACTCTGCCAGGCACAGCAGGTGCAAAGATGGAGTTTATCCCAGCAGAGATGGTAAACCCATGACACCTGGGCAGCCGCAAACCATCCTCAGCCATAAAGACACTTCCAATGAACCAGGATACTCGTGCCAGCAAAAAGGGAATGGAGACCCCCATCCCTCACACATGAGATCCATCAGCCTGAGCCTGCACAGGTAAGATACTTTCTATCTTTGACGAAGTGACGCATTGTCTCTCTCTCTGCAGGAAGGAGGGAAGACAGGGTGTTGCCTGGAGGACAGCAGACACTCCATCCTCATTTGCCAAATGGTGCTCCTTAAGGATATAAAAGCCTTGGCTGACGGGGAGGAGGGAACTACCAGAATCTCAGGGTAAACCAGAGCCCCGGGTTTCGGTGCCCTTAGTTCAGGGTAATGTTGGTCCTTCTGACTGTGGTCCTTCTACAAAGGGAACTGAGAGAAACCCAGTGAGTTCTGCCAGAGTTCCAGGGCCTCAGGGAGACTGACTGCGTGGGGACAGGCCTGGGCCACACCAGAAAGAAGTGTCAACGGGGGGTTAGGAGAGGGGGCCTGCATTGTGTTTCCCGAGACACCTCTCTACCATGAAACCTTCAGCAAATGTCTTAATATATTAGGATGGGTAAGAGAAGAAAGGAAGAGGGAGAAGTGGCTAAATTCCAGTGAGGTAGGAGAAACAGGTTCTACCGTGCCATAGTACTGCAGGGTGACCCCAGTTAACATGGTATTGTATATTTTCAAATAGCCACAAGGGAGGACTTCTGAGTGTTTCCAACACAAACAAGAAATAAATGTTTGGGTGACGGATATACTCATTACCCTAGTTGATTATTACCCATTATATACGTGCACTTAAAGATCACACTGTGCCCCTAAATACATGCAATTATTATGTGTCAATTAAAAATAATAATAATAAAGTCTACATACACAAGGGCCTCCTGTGTGGGGCACTTTGGGAAAGTGAAGGACTCTCCAGGGCCCGAAGCAATGGGCTGCAAGCACAGTCAGTGACCAAGGCCAACCTCGGAGCCCAGCATGATGGGCCAGAGTGGAGGCCCCAAACTCTGCCAAAACCACAGGAACACGAGCCCCCAGGCCCCGGCCCAGAGGGTGGGGGCCTCCCAGCTCTCTGAGGGATGCAGGCCTCAGCCGTCTTTAATCAAAGAGTGGAGCCCAGAGTCTGCAGGTGTTAGAACTGGGAGTGCATGGATCCCTGCGGAGGATGGGCCTTCCCACTAGCAGACAAGAGCTGGGAGGGCAGGAATCATGGTTGCCATTCACAGCTGGATTCCCAGTACTTACTAAGCACCTGGCCCATAATAGGTGCTCCATAAAAATCTGTTGACTAAATAAGTCACCGAGCGTCTTTCTTTCCCACTAGACCGTGAACCCCTTGAGGCCAAGATCCGTTTTCCAATTCTGTATCTTCCAGGAGGAGCACATGCCCAGCTCATGACAACTGACTTAATAAATGATTACTGAATGATTGAATGAGGGTAGCCCCGTGGAGATCAGAAAGACACGTGCAGGTGTCAGGTGCCATCATGGGAGCATGCTGGTTTCCTAGGCTGCCCTCTAGCTCCCTTCCTCCCAGGGCACTGGCTTGGTCCAGCCACTGAGCTGTGGCCAGGTCCCCTTGCCCTGCCATCCACCATTCTCAGCCTGGACAGTCACCACTCCCAGTAGAAAGCTCAATTCCATGCTGTCACTTTTATTTCACTCTCTCCTCCCCCGCACTGCCCCTGTACATTGTGTCCTCCATACTTGTGATTTTCTGCACACATCATAATGCAGCAATTTTCCGTGGCTCTACAGAAGCCATTTCTTCAACCCCGTGCTCATCATCCCTTCTGGAAAGAATCACACCAGGGAAACTGTCTCCCCTTATCCAGACTCTTTCTCTGTGTAGAGACGCTGAAAGGGGTGCTGCAGGGGGCAGGACTAGGTGTTCCCCATCGTCTCCATCAGCCCCTCCCTCAGCACAGCCACTCCAGAAAACAGGTGGAGCTGAAGAAAACCATGCTTGTCTCCTAGGCAGATCTCCATCAAGAGAGTCCACTCCTCTTCCAATCGGATTGCCCCCTCTGGGGTCCCTCCCCGGGACCCTGGAGCTCCCCATGTGGCAGCCCTGTCTTACTGCCTGGTCCTTCCCTGAGGACGGGACAGCATTTGATCCTGTATTACACTCAGTGTTTCAATGACTTACTGTTGACCTGAACACAGGTATTCCCCATCTCACATCCATTCACCATCCAGTGCTGGGGCTGGGACATGTTGTTGTGTTTCCTTAAAAATAAAGCAACCACAAATTAGCTCACTGAAAAAGTCATCAGGAGATATCTACACAATGACGCTTCAATTTAATTGAAGAACCAAGATTCACTTAGTGCCTATCAGTTCGATTTTTGAAGGAACACAGATTACTCCGGTAAGAGTATTTTTAAAAAACAAAATATCTGATATCTCTGTTAGATCATATTCCTAGAATAACCTGAAAATTGTCAGCTATTTCAATTCTTCCTCCAATCATGACTTTTTCCTTCATTGTGCTCATGACAAGCAAAGGTTCAAAAAGGATTGAAGTGAGACACAGGTGAAGAGCCCGGCCTAGCTGTGTGAATAACAGCAACATTACTGTATCACCGACAATATCATGAATAGTGACAAAACTTTTTCCTTTCACAATGGTGCATGTGAAACTTAATTGAGTTAGATACAAAATGGAAGTGTCTTCAGATTAATGGGACCTTGATCTCTGTGAAGAGTTAAAATGCCCCAGGCAGCAGGATTTATGCTGACCAAGAGCAGCCCAGGACCCCTGGCAAAACAGATTCCAAACTGGTATCTAGGAGGTGGGGGTGGTAGTAGTAGGAATAACATACTAAATCAGGAGTTAGCAAATGACAGTGTGCAGGCCGAATCTGGTCCTCTGTCTTTGTAAATAAAGTTTTATTGGCACACAGCCACGCCCAGTCATTTACATATTATTTATGGCTGCTTTCACACCACAATGGCATAGTTGAGTAGTTGCAACAGAGACCATATGGCCGCAAAGCTGAAGATATTTACCATCTGGTCCTTTTCAGAAAAAGTTTGCCGACCCTGGTGCTAAATGAATAAACTGAGAAGTATATTTATAGCACACTGCCAATGCACAGGATGTGCACTGAGTCCTTTCCATTCCTCAGCTCGACTCATCTTTTCAATAACCCCTATGGTAGGAGCTACTATTGTCCACATCTCACACGTGAGGAAACTGAGGTTCTGAGGAAGAACGTGACTGGCCTAGGTTCCAATGGTAAATGGGCAGGAGAGCTGGGATGGGGCCCAGGCTAAGTGCAAATTCAGCCCTGTGCACACTTTTGGTGCAAGTCCGTTGTGGACACAGATCCTCCCTCCTGGAACAGCCTCCATCATCACAGCTGCATTTGCAGAGTGGAAACTCCTCTCCTATTTTCAGTCCTCTTCCACCAAGCCGCCCTTCAGAATTCAACATGATTCCTTGGCACTACAGTCAAATCACCGCGTGGTACCCTCTCAGGGTTTCCGTGAGAACAAAGCAAGGCTGAAAGTATCCTTCCTGATGCCCTGAACATCTAGGAGCTTCTGCTGATGTATGCATCCTTCACTTAACACACATTTGCTGAGTGCCTTGGTCCCTGCCCTGAATGAGCTCACAGTGAAGTGGGGAAGGCGTTTGTCACGTGTCTAATAGAAGCGTGTGCAGGGAGGGGAGCCAGGAGGAGAGACAGGGGTCTAAAAGACTTCACAAGGTGGTCAAGATGGCAGGGCATGAGCTGGCCTTGGGCTGGCCCTGCTCTCTGAAGGACAGGCATTTCTAGATGTGCAGTCTTCACTCCATTGCATATGCTGTCAGAGGCTCAGTGATCTTAATTAGTAAGGGAGATAACAGGAAGGGAGGGGACGTACCGGGGTAGATAATCTTCTAGTCTCAGCACTCTCGGATTTTTCAAGTCTATGCACAGCTCATAGGATGTTTCTGCCTAAAGAAATATGTTGAGTTCAAATAAGGTATTTCCTGCCTTTGCCTACTGAAAGAAAATGCAGAACTTTTTTTTAAAATTAAACAATTGATTTCTACTCTTATTGCAAACTCTTCTTAAGAAAATAATAGTCTGGAACAGATCTGTCATTTCCAAAAAAGAGAAATAAATAAAATTTCAGTATAGAGTTATGTTGTTGAAACACCTAAAGTAATTTAGCTTATATGCTATTCCCTTCCTCTCTCCTTCTGTCCGTCCCTCCCTCCTCCCTTTCTCCCTTTTTTCCTTCTTTCCTTCTATGAAGAAGTTAGCAGTCAGGAAGTCTACATGCTCTGCATAGGAACAGAGGCAGTCTATCGGCCTGAGAGCAGCGTGGGCCCCAGGTAAAAGAGGAACAAGGAATAATGAAAGGGCACGTATGGTAGACACAGACATTGAACATGGGACTTCATGTCAGCACGGACACCTTCCTAGTTATACCAGGCTCAGACTGTTTCTCAGATCTGCTCTCTCCCCTAGTACAGAGGCCAGGGCTGAATATGAAAGGGGAGTCAGAGACGGAATGAATGCTGTTTCTGTGAATAACCTACCAAGTGTCCGAGCCGTGCCTCAGTGGTCCTTATGCTGACCATGGAGAAGATGACCAATGCAGCAGACACACAGGCCCGGGAATCATGCCCGTTCTCAAAAGCCCCTCCAGAACCCCTGGGCTGTGACCTTGCAAAAAGGCCAGCAAGGCTGACAGAGGAGCGACACTCCAGCCCCACTGAGGTGGGGCCACACGGACTGTGCCCTGGCCCTGCCCTGGCTGCCTGAGGTCCCTGTCGGGAGGTGATAGGGAAAGCCCTCCTTCAGAGAGCTCTGCCGGCCCCCTGAGCCTCTCCTCTGCTCTCTTCCTGGCCTGGTGTCTGCGATTAGGTCTGGAGAGGGTCTGGGAAAGGCCGCCTCTGAGTGTAGCCTGCTGGGGAGGTCCTGCCTCCAGTCCTATCATGGGCCAGTGTGTCCACACTGAAGCCTGCCCAGGGGACGCCTGTCCTGGTGGAGCCTGGCTGTGACTATTTTTCTCTTCTGTAACCACAGACAAGTCTCTCTGTTGCAGGCATTGCGTTCCTCAGGCTGGGGGTGGCTGCTGAGGCCCAGGTGCTCTGGGCAGAGATGGGGGACAAGCCTTGGCCCAGCACAGGTGTGGACCAGGTGACCACTGCAGCTGAAGAAGGGGAGCTGGGAAAAACAGGCTTCAAATGCACTTCTTGGTAAGTGGGTGCATCTCAGGGCCGGACGACCCCATGTCAACACTGGGTAGCACTGTACTTAGGCGTGGTGTGCTTGTCAGCCAGCTGCCATCCAGGTGGGTGGCCAGATGTGGCGACGGACACTGAAACCCCCAGGCTGACACATTGTCCCTAAGGACAGGCACTGAACCAGGAGGTAGTAGACGGCGTGAGCCGGGGCTCGGCCTGGTGAGGTGCTGGGTGGACAGGTGATGTCGGGCTGCCAGCACTGGGAACAACTGGCCTGCACCTGCTCCTCTAAATTCTGTCAAGCCCCTCAGGTGGCTTGGGCAGTGCCATCCAGACCACCTCAGACACAATTCCAATCCTATGCAGAGCTAACAGCCGCCGCGTGAAGTCACCGTCACCACCGCTGACGGCATAACCTGCACCAGAATGCAACCCACAGTGCCTCATGTTGTTCAGACTTGCCCGGGAAATGTAACTGCCCGCAAACATCCGAATGAGGAAGGAGCCCCTCCTACCACGGCCCAAGAGGGTTTCAGAGTGAGTGGGGCGTCGGGTCCCTCATGGGGACCTTGTGTCCTCAGTTCTCACCTCTTGCCACCCTTGTGCCTGTGTGTTCCCAGACTCCTGGAACGTGTGAAAATGCTGAACGGCAACTCCACCAAATTCTCTCCAGCCCGTTATGAATGTGGGATCTCAAGTGCTCGCCACTGATTAGGCAACATTATTTCTATTATCCTACTGGGCTTCACATGAGGAGTGGAGGCTCTCGCCTTGATAGGAAACTAGCAGACACCAGGAGAATCTGCTGATTGCTAATGAGAAGCTGAGGTTTTGTTGATACCATCTGGGACCCTCTTGCTGTGGGCTGAGATGAGGATGAGGAGCTCTACATAACACACCATATTAAGCAGGCAGTGACTCTGTTATGGCCTCAGTATAACTTTTCACGTCTGCTGTACGCCAAGAGCTTAGCCCGAAACGCCTTTTTCCAGAATATGAAACATAATATCTCCGTGCTCATTGCATTATTTAAAAAGGGGCAATGTGGTTCATAACTTTACATTTATTGCATACTTTTAAGCCACTTGACCCATATAAATATTGCTATAGAGTTGCCCTCAGTTATTAAATTCTTATTGCTTATAAAAGGGGCAACAGGAAGTATATCACCTACAGTCTAAGGAGTGGGGAGGCCTGTGGAGGCCTGGGGAGGCCAGGCAGGGGTGTGTCCGGGGTGTGTGGAGAGCAAATGGGCTTCAACTCTGCTCTCTGCTTTCAAGCATGGGTTTTTTATTATTATTATATTTTATTTTTCTTCCTAGTTGTAGGCAGCAGCCTGTTTTACTTTAGCTCAAGGAAAATTATGTGTTGACATGGCAAGGGACATTTTGCCTTTCTACTAATTAAAATGGAACCCCACTCTTAAAAGAAATTGGTTGAAAGAATTTTTTTTTATTTCAGCAGCACAGCTGAGACCAGATAAAAACAGGGCATCAACATTTATCAGGGTTCAAAGTCGAGTCTCCTCACTGTGAAAGGGAAGCAAACTGTGCCTTCATTGTCAGTCTTGTATTCTTATTAGCACTCCCTCCCTTGTTCTCCTGATCCGCCCAGGACACTCGGGGGCTCGGGCCACGCCAGGCACACCTGCCCCAGTCCGGAGGCGTGCACCATTCACAGGTGCCTACGGAGCTTGTCTCCTGCTGTGCACTTTTGGGAAATGAGAGAATGACCATAAGCACTTTAAGACAACTCAAAGCAGCTCCACAGCAGTTTCCAAAAAGCCAGTTCCCTTGAACGCCAGTGTGTGGCCCGTTTGGGCTAGCCCCCCATGTGGAGGACACGGCGTAGCGAGAGCACATTTGATCATCTCCAGCCCACAGAGTAGAGGTAGAGAGACATAGGGTCCAAAGCTGTTATTGAAACAGGAATATATTTTTTTATCCGTGATAAGAATCCCTTCTGCCCCGATCTACAGTAGAACCTGCAGGGGGCAGAGGGAGGAGGATCCTTTGCACCCTAATGTTAGCCCTTCCCATACATAGGACAGCCCTGGCAATGCATTCACATGGACGATTTTACTTACCTCGCTTAGGGCAGAGTCTTTAAACCTAGAGGTTACTGCTGTCAACATAGGACCTTTTTCCTCCTGTCACTGTTTTCTGAGATGAAGGGGAAGATTTCCCTTAGCCTACAGCATTTAGCGTGCAAACCCCCTCCACCTCAACATTGTGAAACCACAGAAATCATGAAGCCAGCCCGCGACCTTCCAGTTCAGTGACAGGACAGGAATCCCTTGAGCAGTGGACGCCTCCTCTGATATTTGGAAAAGTGTCATGTTTCCTTTACACAGAAAACTGTCAGGTTGTTGTTGGCATAAAATACAACACTTCCTGGGTTGTGATTTCCTTGTTTGCTACAAAATGTCACCTGGGCACATGACATGTTTTTATTTTGCTCACAGCAACTCTCTACTTAAGATATTCAAATGTTGCCTAGAGAAAGGCTGGCTCTACACTGAGGTCGGCCCTCTTCGCAATTACAGACATTCGACTTCCTGGACTAGGAGCACTGTTTGCCGGCCAAGAGGGCTGGTGTGATGGTGTGGCTCACTTGTTTTGACTGGATAAAAAACGCTCCGCAAATACATGTTTACCCTATTGATGTGCTCTTTAGAAAACCCCTAGAACAAAGACACGCAATTACTGGCCACAGCTGGCCATGCTGTTTTAAAAGAAAAAAACGATGTAATGTGAATAGCATTAAAAAGGCCACCACCAGCCACACCTAGCATTGGCTGTGGTTCTTGAAAGCCAACAGACTGCTCAAGTTCGCTGGTTACCTGTGCGTACCACCTGAACACATCCGTGTATCCAGCTGCTGCACCGCGGTCAGCCTTAAGCTCTCCATCCTGGATAACACTTATTTGTAAATTCCTCTCTCTCTCTCTTTTTTTTTTTTTGTTCCATTTCTGGGTACTCTTCTCGCAAGCACACTGCAGGATTTATACTTAATAAATGGTGAGTGATTTAAGTGACATCAGAAGAAAGCTCAAAGAAATATAGTATCCATGTTATTTTTTTCTTTTTGCCCCTTTGAAGATCTAAAATAGGAAAAATCTGTCCACCTTTAAGTCTTATGTCCTGACAGAAGTGCGGACATCTAAATAATGTCTTTTTTTTTCTGTTGTAAATTTGGTGCATAAAATAAAAGCAAAATATAAGCAGTCTCAAGAAGGGATCTGCAAAACTCCGTTGAATGCCTAAACGTGGTGCTGGTCAGTAGACTCCCCTGCGAGGAGATCTGTCCAGCCCTGCTGCGGCTCTCAACTGTTTGGTTAAAGGAGCAGGTAGGAATCCTATCCTTGGGATGACAAATGCAAGAAAAATCAGGCCCCAGTGACCCTCTGGTTGCTCTGGTACTTTTGCACTAGGGGTTGGAGTCAAGTGAAAAATAGAAATAAAACAATTGCACAACCATCAGGGAGTGTTTTCAGGTCACAGTGAAAAATACAATCTCATCTTGAGCTGACAGTGCCAGTCACTGAGCTCCTAGCGTGCAGATGGACGGATAGAGGCCAAAACCGAACGACGAACGACGCCGCCTCAGAAAGGCGTGCTGCTCCCTTTTTAACAGTTTGGATGATTTGAAAAATATGTCATGCAAACCAAAGAGCAGATTCCTTCACTGCCATCTAGTACACCCCTGTCTGCTGGGAATGCAGCTGGAAGACTGTGGCTCTGTGGTTAGGGCAGAATTTGAGACATTCTCTCGTTTTCTTGAATTCTTTGTGCCAAATGCACCCGGAGAGTGAAAAAATACAGAACCTGTTATCACGGCTTTCCTAGGAATCGGAAATTAATTTCTCGCATTTATATGCATACAGTTGCAACTCTGGACACCAGCCCTTCAAGACCCTGACTCTGGATTCTGATAACTAGACACTTCTGGCGTATTTCCATCAAACAGACATTAGGGAGCACACAGAAATACGGCCTGTTTATCAGGACTCGCGTGAAGTTTTTTGTTTGTTGGTTGTTCTTTCTGTTTTGTGTTGCCTTTTATCCTTTGATGCCCAAATAAAACTGCTTCACCTGCAACCACACAGCCAGTCAGGCCAGATGCTGGCTGCATCCTTATAAGGCAACCCTCCAGAAATGGTACAGAGAATTGTACCTCTGACCTGCAGAGTGGCTGCGGCGACACTGCATATTTCAATGTCATTACAACAGTGATAAGACAGCAGAGAGCACTGCTCAGCCCCGGGCCCAGTCAGAGGTAATTCCGGGCATTTGCTGATGGCCTACACAGTACTTTAAGGGGCGCTTTTTAGTGTGATTGCCAGGAAGGTGCCGAGGATTACAAAATCCATCGCAGACACCTGACATAGCACAGGACATTTGCCACTGCACACAGATACCATTTCCAGAGTGGATTCCATATTTAATCTATTTTTTAAAGTCAGAGGTGATTTGAATAGGAAAACTCAAAAGGAACTGTATGAATACAACCCTCTCAAAAAATGGAGAAATTTTTCTGGGGGAAAC
Source organism: Theropithecus gelada (assembly GCF_003255815.1). Classification (NCBI taxonomy): domain Eukaryota; kingdom Metazoa; phylum Chordata; class Mammalia; order Primates; family Cercopithecidae; genus Theropithecus; species Theropithecus gelada. Next base: position 125,077,853 of record NC_037677.1, on the reverse strand, counting down.
AAAATCCTCCCCTTTCCATCTCACTTGGAATTGAACTTTGGACAGCCTTTGGCAGTCTTGCATAAAAAGATTCATGTTCTGTCCTGGTGGACATTATCAATGGTCAATAATGCTCATAGCAAAAAATACACCTGGCTCCGATTCTTGCCCAGAAGATATTCTTCACAAGGACAACAATGCACATTACCCAAAGTAGGTGTTTTCACTTAAAACTATGAGCAATCTTCCCCTATTGCATTACAGCAATCTGACAATTTCTAACGCAGAGCAAGGACAGATGCTTCCCAGCTATGTCGATATTACACTTAGCTGGCTGTTCTGCCCGTGTAACTCACTCCATACTTAAGAAAAAGATTGCAGGGAAAAATTAACATTTTTTTTTCCTTGAACATTTAAGGCAAGCCCTTCTAATGGTAGAACTTTATTTTCTTCCTCATAGTAATATATAGTACTGAAATTCCAAAGGTTTCTGGTGCATTTCAACTGTCACCTCAAGTCAAAACCATACAGTTCAGCTATAAAAGAATATAATAAATTTAACCTGACCTAACTGGGGATTTTTAAGCAGCCAATTTTTTTTTAATTGTGTATCTATGAGCTCCCTATTCCCACATATAAATGTGTGTGTGCTTTTTTTTTTTTTTTTTTCTGTTTCTTGCCTGGTTCTTTCTTGAGTTCAAACTTGTGTACATACATGAAATTATCTCTGGCTAAGTACTTTCAAAGATGTTAACGTGAATGCCACTATGGACGAAAATGCAATTCTAAGGGAAACTTTATTTTAACCTAACCTCCTATCTCCTGAATTCTCGCTGCCATCCTGTCTTGGGTGACTACTGTAGGAGCCGGCCACGGGGAATCTTCCTCTTCAAGAAATGTCTATGGAATGCGCCTGGGCATTCTGGCCCCAGCCCAGCCCTCTCGCTATTTAGAGCTTAAGGGGCTGATATTTTATACCCCCGAAGCAAACTTCCGCACTCCAATTCAGATGTAATCAATGTTTTTGTTTTGCAGCCTTTGTAGATTGAGTCTTTGTTAGGCGAGCACGTCTTGTTTCCCCAACACCCGAGGAAATCCCCGGCATCAGAGTGCCCCCAAAAGGCAGCCCGGGAAATGAGCAGGGGCGCGCTGACCTTTAGCGAGACAGCTAAGGTTATGCACATAACATTTGCTTGTTTACTTTGCAAAATAAGCAACGAGTTGGAAACTCCGAGTTTTGCCTGCGCCTCCGCGCACTTAAAAAACAACAACAGGAACCCGAGGCTGCCGGTCTTCCCAGCTCCCGCGCGCGGAGCCTGTTATCTGCTTTGCTCTGTATCTATCCTGATGCAACTTTAATAACGTTAGCCAAGACTGCTCAGAAAATCACAGCTGTAGCTGGAGGCAAAAGAAAAAAAAAAAAAGGAAAAAATCCGCTAAAACGAGGTCCCTCTCCCCAGCCTCACCTAGGAGCCGGGTCACGCCGGCCTGCACGGGGGCAGGGGCCACCCGATCGATGGCCGCAGCGGGCTGATGGCCACTGGTCGTTTTGATGGATATGACTGTAAAAAAAAGTCCAGATTGGTTCACAGTGGACCTCAAACCATGTCAGCTAAAACCAAAGAGACAAAAAAGTGACAGCTGTGGAGAGCGCACTGCAGGCAGTCAACGGCGCCTGTGATTTATTGTTCCATCTGCCTCGCCGCTGTGAGGACAAGTTCCCCCTGATTTGGTTAAAATGAAAAGGACCTCAGAGAGCGCAACGTGGGTTTTGAAAATGTGCAGAAACTATTTTTTTTTTAATTTCCTGATTTATGTCCCTTTCCCCTTTCAGAAAGTCTGTCCCGCTCGGGAGCTCAGCAGGAGTGAGGGTTTCCGCGCCTCCACCCCCAGGCCCGCCGGATTTGGGGGGTTCGGGGGTGCAGCGTCCGCATACCACCAGGGCGCACTGCGCGGCGCTGCGGGGCAGGCGGCTGGGGCCGGGGGTGCAGCCTTGGGGCGCCCCGGCGCGGACTCCTGGCGGGCATTGTGAGCTGGGGGCCCAGGGAGCCGACCCCCAAAGTGAAGGCAGGGCGCGGGCTCCTCGGATGGGGGCCGGCTGGGGCACCGAGCGCCCCGGTCTGGGTCCTGGCTGTGCCCTCCCCAGCCCGCCCAGACCCGTCATTCCCTGGAAGTTCAGCCTCCTGCTTTCGGATTCTAATAAAAGTTTTATGCCGGTCAGCACATTTTCAGCCAATTTCCCATGAAGAGGCCTGTTGGTTGCGGTGGCGCGTGGAAAGTTCTGCGCTCTCCTGCCTTGGCCGGGGCCTCTGGAGCCCTGACCAGGGGCAAGCACTTCCTGGCTGGAGGTTTTAGGCCTCGCAGCTCCAACCTGGTGTCAAAAGCTGGCCTGTCTTCTGTCTCAGGATGTTGGTTTTACCTCTCAAGTGTTTCCTGAATTTGCGAAAATTCTTTTTCTAGCCGCTTGTCCATAGTGGCTTAATGCTCAAAAAAAATATTTACTTTTTTTTTTCTGGACAGACAAAAGGGGGGAGAATGGAGATGGGGGGTACTGAGAAAGGCAGAGAGGCGGAGAAGGAGCAGGGCTTGGCGCTACTGTGGAGCTGGGGCCGTCCCTGGGGGCCAGTTCTACTTTTGAGCTTGTTCCTGTCAGGCAGGGGTCAACATCTTTTACCTCTTTTTTCCATTATTCAAAATAAGTATTGATGTTATGTTTTAGCTATTTAAAAGCCAGCTGCCTCGCTCATTTCAGATACTTTTCCTGGTATGATTGTATGTGGTAATAGCTGGTCTGTGTATCGTCTTTCACAAAATCTAGCCTTTCAGAGCCTCAGTCTTCAAATGATATCAATCAAAATTTATGCAATTCAAAATCCATATGTATAGAGTCCCAGTTCACCTCATTTAATGATAATAGTAAACCACATGTTGTGTACATGTCTAAAACACTTTTCTCGCTCTTGACTGTGGTAACCCTAGGGGCACCCTCCTCTGCACAGCTTGCCCAAGTGAACCGCATAATACATTGATTAATACCTGGCAACAGCGGAAATCTTGCATAATAAAATGGTGAACGATGTAAATGCAAACTAATAAAACATGGGGAGCGTCGATAATATTTGAAGATGTATGTTAATATAAACGACCCAGGAAGACCTGAGAGGTGGTGGAGGCCGGTTAATCTGGATGTACAGAATTGCCTCTTATTAACCGTCTTAACGTCCATCTTCACTCAAAATAGGCGTAATGAAGTGGGGAAAAGAAACGATTTGGCTGAGCCTGGCTGGTCTTTTCAGGAGGAGTTAAGGGGAGGAGGCCTCTGCCCCTCACCCCAGCCAGGTGAGGCAGGGTTGCCTTCAGAGGCAGGGTTGTTGCTTCTGCCCCTGTGCTTGAGCAGAGGGTTGGGGTGGGGGGAGGCGGAAGGAAGAAGAGGGCCACCATGAAATCAGTTCATCATTGTAATACCTTAATCTTAGGTGGGAAAAATTAAAGTGGGATTTTAGAGAGTTTATTTGCATTCGCTTTGAGACCTGGTCAACATAATGCTTGAGGTTTTTTCAAGAAATGGCTGATAAGTAGGTGGTTCAATAAGACATGAATGAGTTCACTGGGCTTGGGGTTACCTTCTGATAGGCGTGTTAGACTCATGCGCAGACTTTATCACCACGCAGATGAGGGTGCTCTTGGAATGACGAAATCCTTCCTGTGATCTGTTTTTTTCAAAAGCAAAATTGTTAGCACTTCCTCGTTGCACAATAGCGTTTGCCTCTGACAGGATGCATTATTTACTTTGGGTTTAATGTACATTACAAATAAGATTTGCTTTCATAGAAAAGCATTAAACATTTGGCAAAGGGAGAGCTGAACATTTTCCTTAATTTGTTTTGGCAAATCTGAAAAATAGAGGTCGTTACACACATTTCTCCATTCCAGAAGCATAACTAGAAACAAAATATTTTAAGAACATCGAGATTATAATTAAAAATACCACAACAGTTTTAGGACCAAGAAGGCATGAGGCAGTGAGTGTCACTCTCTGCTGCAGCTCCCATGGAGTGGCTTCTAGAAGGAGCAGAAAATTAGAGGTGCAGGCTCTGAAAGCATTTTTTTTTAATTCTTAAAAACACAAAATAACACCAATTATTCAACATCAGACTAAATTAGTTTCTTTTTTTCCCCTAAAAACAAGCCTTTCTGAAGCACCTATGTGTATGTTCACATTTCTTGTCATATGATATTTCGCGTTTACATGAACATTCATATTGAAAAATTAAGCACGCTTTTGTTTTGATTAACTGCAATCGGTTCCTAAAACCACAAGGTGAAAACACAGCTTGCGCCAGCCACATCTGTGTCTTCCTCGTCTGCCCTCCAAATGAGCCACGCCGAGGCAGGAAAGCTGTTGACAAATTAATACTTTAAGAAAATAAACTATGGTCATGTTCAACATAGAGCAACTTTATCCTGATTAATTTGTGTTGGAGGCTCTCCAGCCCCCATTGACAAAGCCCCGCAGTTTGTACAAATGTAATTTCCTAATATTTACATGAGGAAAGCCTCAGCAGTTAAGCTTTGCCTCCAGTGTGAGTTTGTGGTTTGTAAAAAGACAATAAAAATACAGAGAGGTAATTGTAAGCACATTTGAAAAAGAAAGGAAAAAAGAAAGGATTTTTTTTTTCTATCCTGCTCTTTGCATAGCCCTGTAAAAATGGGCTGTGTGTGCAGACTCAGGAAGGGAAGCCAGCGTTCAGCTGGCGAAGTTTTAAGTAATGTAACACCTAATACTTAATAATGTATCCCTGCAACTGAATACAGCTAACGAGCCGGCAGAACACCCACCGTTGCTCTTAACATGCATCTTTTGCATCCTGGCATAATTCATCTTTGTCCATCTACATGGTCTTGTCATTTTATGCCTTTATTTATATCGAATGTGAGGCACTTGTATGACTGTCTGATTGAATAAATATGAAAAAAGAAAAATGCAGTTGGAATGTGTTGCTTTGTTCTGAGAATATTAAAAAAAATAACCTTTAGTTTTAATGAGATTTTCTCCATCAGTTTACACAATTTTCCAGATGCAAAATGAGCTTTTGGCTGTAAAATATTTTATCTGATTGTCTTACACAATAAAGATTAGATGTTTTCTCTCTCTCAACTGCACTGCAATTATTTTTTAGTGTTTGCAAATCATAATATCATTTAAAAACCATATTTTATACCTCATCTAAAATACTTTTATAGCAGTATGATGAAAAAAAAACATCTATTTAACTACTCTTTTTAAGTGGCTGTTATGTGCTTTAGTATAATGTCCCAGGAAAAGGCATAGCTAAAAAGCTTAGCTTTCCTTGAAAACATATCTCCCAAGCAACATCTTAGCAAAAATCCCCAGAATTTAATTCCCCGGACTGGAAAGCCCAGAGTGCCGGAATGTAAAAATAGTAGCCCTGTCATTTCACATTCATTAAGTGTGAAACTCAGAAATTAATAATGTAAAAATATGCTTTTTAATTAGTCTTACATTCTGCCCAATGTACTTAAATGGGATCAGCGGCTCCCTAATGATTTTTTTCTTAATAAAGTATTAGCCAGTGATGCACTGAGGTTGACAGGTATGATAAACTGGAAAGTACTTTTGGAGGCGTATGAATGATACCAAAATAGTACTCGCCCATTTAAATGTAATTAACATCAGGGAGCAATATTGCAAGAGAAGCCTGCAAGATTTTTATTTCAGGGTTTTTTTTTTTTTCATTTCTTATTTTATGAGTAGTTTGATGATTGCAGCAGTGATTTTATAATTTAATTACCTTTGCTGAAAGCTAAGCTTCGACTAATAGCAGGTCAACAGGATCATAAAGCAGCCTTCAAAAATATTAAAAAGAAAGTAAATCCCTTTCGGTGGGCTCTCCAAGTATTCTGTGTGTGTTTACATATAGAGAGATACAGATCTGCAGAGAGAGGGATACAGTAGTTCCCCTGTATCCAGGGTTTCACTTTGCACGATTTCAGTTACCTGAGGTCAACCGCAATCTAAAAATGCAAAGGGAAAATTCCAGAAATAAACAATTCGTAAGTTTAAATTGCGTCCCATCCTGAGTAGCATGATAAAGTCTCTTGCCATCCTGCTCCGTCCCTCTCTGGACATGAATCATTCTTTGGTCCAGCGTACTCACCTTATTTATGCTCCCTGCCCACTTGTCACTTAGTGGCTGTCTGGGTTATCTGATTGAAAAACAATATAGCATGTATGGAGTTCGGTACTGTCCACAGTTTCAGGCACCCACTGGGGGTGTTGGAAGCAAATCCGTCAGATAAGAGGGAGGACTCCTGTATGTAGATCTAGATAGATGAGGATGTGTATATGCATAGATGCAGGCTTCTTGAGCATGTGTTAGTTCAGGAAAGATTCCACCTGGGGTGATAAGGACCATCGGGAAGGAAGCCTGGTCGCTTGTCCTCTGGAAAGGATGGCAGGAAATCTTGAACATTCAAATTTGGGAAAAGGCAAAAGAAGTCCTGAAAAGTGCCTTTGATCAGGGCATAAATATGAAAAGTCATTGCTGAGTAAGAGACTCGAGTCAATTGTCATCTGATTACCCCCTAATGCACAGTCTCCTGAAGAGAGCAGCAACTTTGAATGACTCTACTATTCTAAATCACCAATAATAAATGGAAAATAGATTTCTTAACACATTAGCATGCTGTCAGCATTGTTTATTCAAGGACTTTCCCTCGGATCTCTGAGTAGCAGAGTCCAAATGATGGTCCCTTTCAACTCAGTCAACAAGAGTGACAGGACATATAATATGTGACAAAACCCTAGGGAGTCTTCAGTTTGTCCCTCACCAAAAGGGTGGGCTACATAGCCAGATTTTGTAGCCCTTCTGGGAGAACTCCTGGAAGCCAGTGGGAGGCTGGAAGCTCATGAGGCTGCTGTCTGATAGACATTCCTGAGTGGCTGTAGACTCGTCCCAGCAGCTGAAGGACCAGCCTGAAGACCACCACGCTCATGCTGCTGATGCCTGGTCCGTCTGCTCATGGAGCTAATAGACCCCCAGGAGTTTCTTTTTTAACTTGACTCAAGAACAAAGAGGTAGCAGAGCCATGACTTATCATTTACTGGAAATGTTAACAGCCTTTGTTGAGATCTCATAATACCTGTGTGTTCATGTGGTGAAGAAGCAACTTGGAACCCAAGGTCCATCAGTTGTCCACTTCTGTGTGGAGTTTAGCTCAGTGATGATAAGACCTGTCCCTACCTGCTAACAAGGTAACAAGCCTGATTTATTCTGAATGTGCAACTCTCCTCATTTATCTGTTCCTTCCCGTGCACTGATCTATTTACACCAGTTTGCAAAACTGACTGAAATCCCTTAAAGAGAAGATACACGAGCTATGTTAGGAAAATGTTTGATTGCTTCATCATGAGATGTGCTTTCTGTATTTTACACAACCTTTACCTATTATCAATCATTTCTTTATTAGAAAGAAAAAAGGGAAGATTGTATCCAGAATACAAATTTTCATACTTTCTTAAAATTCAGCTGAACAAAATCCCAACTAGAAGCTCCCTAAGAGAAGAGTGGGTGTTTTCCTTGCTCGGGGAGGCATCCCCAGCTGCTAGAATCCTGCCCAGGGCACATGCGCAAAATGAATGTAAATGAGTGAAAGAATGTCAGATATGACGTGTCCTCTGCATGCCAGAGCCTCAGTGTCAGCTCAGATCCACTCAAAATCTTGAGAGCTGCGTTTTCCTTAGTTCTCTTCTGACATAAAATGGAAATGCATTCTTCAGCTTTTCAATCTATTGCACAAAATACCTAAAAAGTCACTGCCACAATAAAGCTGCAAAAAAGCCAAGCACTGGAGGCATCACGGGAACGGAACCAGTCTTTATCACCTTTAACCACACGAGACATCTTCTGTTCCTCAACCCACGGGTGGAAACCCAGCCTTCGCCTCTGATGCTGCCAGGCTGAGGGTTTCATTATGTTTCTGGTGATTGGCAATACATTTACCTAAAAGCATAGCTAATAACCATAAATTTGCCTACTGCAGAACAGATTATTTTTCTGTTACTATGTTACAGAATTTATCCTTGCTGGCGATTCATTCTGCTTTTGTTGGAGAGACATACCACAATGTTAACTAACTTCTCAACCAGCGATAATTTTAATTATATTCATTTTTATGAAGAATTATGCCAAAATAAATGTATACACTTGTTTATATGTTCTTAAATAAAATCAATCACTAAAAGTGATTTTTTTTTTTTTTTTTTTTTTTTTTTTTTTGAGGGTGTTTTTTTCTTTTTCCCTCGGGGGGGGGGGGGGGGGGCGGCTCTTCACCTCAAACTCCCCCCCCCGGGGTTACNTCGCGAGTAGCTGGGACTACAGGCGCCCGCCACCATGCCTGGCTAATTTTTTGTATTTTTAGTAGAGATGAGGTTTCATCATGTTAGCCAGGAATGTATCGATCTCCTGACCTCGTGATCCACCCTCCTTGGACTTCCAAAGTGCTGGGATTACAGGTGTGAGCCACCGCACCCAGCCTAAAAGTGATTTTAATAATCTGGGACTTTAATAAAATCTCACTGCACTTAAACGTTTTTTGAGATTACTAGGGGTGCTACATGATTAAAATAGACTTCTTATATGAAATTGCTTTCTACACAAAAACAAAACCAATTAAAACTAAGTGAAAACCACTTCTGAACAAGCCAGCATAACATTCAAGAGCCAGTCTTCAAGATATGATCATACCCAGCCTGATAGATTCTATTCATTGAATATTGTTCATGATGTCATTTGCAAATGAGGAAGCTGAGGTCCAGAGAGTCCCGGGCGGGGACTTACCTGAAGCTATGCCCCATCTAAAGGATGCTCAGGGAGGCAACACTTGACACAGACCAGGGAGTTTTCAGAGGTCATGGGGTTTCACTCTGCTGCCCTGAACCCTCCTTGAGGACGATGGTATGGCCCAGGTGTTCGGGGGATACTGACACCTGGAGGATACTGACATCACACCTGTGGTGTTCCTACCTCTCTGGGTCCCGGGATACAGATACCTTTGAATGTTATGGCTTGGGAAACACATGTAATCACCCCCAACCTGTCAAGCGTATTTGGGGATCATCACATGTCACATGAGGACTGTATGGGCTGTCATTCAGACAATGAAAGTTATAAACTATGTCAAGGTTAACCCAGGTTGTTTCTATTGACTTAATTGCACATTGGATTAAGACATGCTTACAAATAAATAGTAGCTATTACCAAAAAGTTTTACATAAAAATAATATAAGATTATATCTCAGTTCCAACGAGTCCCCTTAGTTTCTTTTCCTCCCTCATTTTCTTCCTTCTTTTCTTTACCCGTTCCTTTCTCTCTTTACTGTCTTCCTTCCTTTTTTCTTCCTTCCCTCCTTTCTTCTTGTCCTTTCTTTCTAAGTCCCAAACCCAGAGGCAAAATCAAGTTGTCTTTCTTTCTGTCTTACTTCATTCTTCCTCTTGGAAAATATGACTTAGGCCATTCTCTTCAGGGGAGTTTAATTTATTTCCTGAATGAAGGAGACTTACAGGTGGAGTGTCACCTATGGAGAGGCAACCAGGGTCTCTCATACCCCAAGGAAGATCCTGGCAGCCGCCTACTGTTTTCTGGAAACTTTAGGGTCAAACTGTCGTCAATCCAGGTCCCTGCAGGGCTGAACAGTTCATGAGTCACAGAGGGCTGTTGATGTGCCCATCTCTTCCCATGACAGACCTAGTGGGTTATGGGGTGCCCTGATCCTAGACCCACCAAGAGAGCAGCTCCAGGCAGATAGGAGGTGCCCACTGCTAGCCTGGCCTCCCCTCCAAGGCCACTCCACTTATCAAGGGGTGACAGTCCCAGAGCACCCCTCCTCTGTTTGTGGATCCACAAAGGGTTCCAGTTTGCTTAAGTGTGAAATGAAATCAGAGACATTAATGGAGACTTACAGACAAATCACTGAACACTAAAGGAAGCAGCAGTAGCACACACCAGGAAAGTCAAAAGACTTGGTTCTAAGGGACACGCGAGTCCCAACCCTGGGACAGGGGAGCAGAGGACATCATACTGGGGATGTGCTTCCTTCCCAGAAGGACGGGCAACAGCTCCCACAACAGGCTTTCTTAATGGCCAATCCATGCACTGGCATTTGTGCAGGAGCCGGAGGGACTGCTTGTTTACCGATTGGATGAAAGAACATGCTGCAGGGTTAGGAACACAGGACCAAGAGAGACCTGGGAAATCCGAAGGACATGAGTGAAATACAAACTGTGGCAAATGGTCCAGGTGCAGGAATTCCAAGGGTCCAATTACTCTGAAGTTTTCTGCAGTCCCAAGAAAACTGGAGAGGCACAGGACAAAGACATGGCCTGGCAATGGAAGATCCTTGTCCAGAGCCTCTCTTGGCTCCAGCCAAAGGGAGTGCCCACAGTCCTACTGCCGGCCCTGGAACCTGCTTCATCTGCTTCCAGTGTACCCTCAATAAGGGAAGGAGAAGCTCTCCCTGGCACCATATTTAGGAACAGATCTGAATTTCCAGTGGAAATGCAATATGGATATGCATGATGACATTCAATTGAGGAAAGAACAAACATGTCCATTATTAGGTTTTGTAAACGTCCACACAGTGAAGTGATGGGTGGAAGGTGTGTAATAGGTTCATTTAGGGATTTAGGAAGCCTTAATGTTTATCATGGAATAATATACAGATCGTGTGTGTGTGTGTGTGTGTGTGTGTGTGTGTGTGTGTGTAGACTACGTTTACTCTCTTTAGTAATCAGCTGAAACTGCTATGAAAAAAATTTCCTCCCATAGCTATGTTTCAGCAGTGAACATTGTTAGTCCTGAGTCTAACTCCCTCCACATTGTGTCCAAAGTATATTCCTCCCTCTAGCATGAAGAGTATAGTTTCGAGAACCCCTCTTTAAACATGAGACTCAGGGGAGACAGAGTTTGAGCTAAGGTCTTCTCTGAGCTGGCATTAGGACTGTGATAATGGTGTACAGTGAAGAGAAAAATAACAAAATGAGTGCTAGCTATGTCCTTCATTAGGCAGACCAAATATTTATGTATATATTGTAGGATGGATCCACTGTGTTTCAGCTCAGAAATTGCTGTTGTGCTGCCAGTTGATTTTAAAAAGCAGTATCACAGCTCTGTAGTAGGAATAAAACATTATCAAGGTCTATCATGTGCAGAGAACATTGTCTGCTTGGTGGAGCTCAACTCTATCCTGAGAGAAAGATGAGATATGCTGGGACACGAGGGCCAGAAGGAGGCTGTCCAAGGGATGTCAATCAAAACTGAAGTCCATTTAAATATTGCCAGAGAAAGAGACACTTGGCAATTCAGGATGAATAATCCTGACTCACTTGTTGGCCAAATTGGGGTGCCATATTCTTTGATCAGAGGCATGACGGCCCTGGCAATTCATCACACTCTTGGAAAAACTCCTGAATGACAACAGCAGGTGGTGGCGAAGGCTGCCAAAGGATGGGGATTGGGAAGCTTCGTGGGGTTCAGGGGATTGGGAAGCTTCATGGGGTTCACCTCTGGAGAACTCCCCACTCTGGGGAGGGGTCCAAAGACTGAACCTAAAGCCTGATTCCTTCTTGTGGGGGCCACTAAGTCAAGCTTGCCAAAGTCTGTCTTTGCATGGAGGAGGCAAGAATTGATTTCTACCTAAATGACCTCTAAGTTTAACCTGGAATAAGGACATCTTTGTAGGCTCAGAATTCAATCTGCTGTTGTAGCCTCAGAGTTAAAGAATTGTCTGCTACAGAAGCAATAGCCTGAAACTGAGAAGGGTTCAAATTCTTGTTGAGTGATAGCACGTATTTGGCAGACTTGGGTGACCTCTAAGTTCATTCTCTTAAAAAGCCATTCTCCTATCATATTTGATTTTCTAAAACTAGTAGTGCAAATTTGATAGTTTATACTAGATAGTCTAAATTTGATAGTTTAGTCATCAGAAAGCGTGATGACTCATTTATCTAGGTGCCTCTTCACAGTTAAAATCCAAAATGCTACTAGGAGTAAGAAAAAAGAAAAAAACATTTCAGACCTTTCATAATCCTTAACTAGACACTTCCACTAATGAACAGCAGATGGGGCTACAAAAATCACCAGATTAAAAACATGGGGTGGAAAAGAACCTTTTAACCTAAAAACCAATTCATTCAGAACCATTTCAAAACATAAACAGGGTTCTTGTTTGTGGTTTAAGATGTCGGTGTGCCTGTTTCTCGCCAGAGCTTTTGCACCATATTCCTGATGTACTCATGAGTTCAAACCGACTTAATTTTTTAACACGGCAGATTTGTAAATAGTTTTCATCCTGTGTTCCTCTAATAATGCTACAATACAATTTGCTAAAAGACAAAATAATTATCTATAGTTAATTTAATCACAGCGATCCTACCCACCAACATCTCAGAATCAGGATAAAACGTGCTATGTATAGCCCTGTCACTATGGTCATGCACGTCTCATGCACACACACAGGTATTCATGCACACAAATTCTTTAGGTAATTATTTTTCATTAGATTTAATAGCCTGCACCAACCACAGTCGGGAGAAACTGTATCAAGCTGCAGGCAGCGCACAAACTCGTGTGAAAATGAGGCACAAACACAAGGGACTGAGCACATCGGTCAAGTAAGTGTCTTGTAGAAAAAGTGCACAAACCAAACCAGGAAATCAATTTCTCCCACTTGACTCTCAAGTGAAGAAAACAGTCCCTGGGATTTCCTTGTGAAAATAGGAGTGAGCCAGCCCAGAGTGGCCACTGCACTGGGCAAGCGCCTTCGGAGGCTCACCTGCTTCCAAGGCGTTCCCTCAGCCGCCAGCGGGGTCCATCTGGGGAGAGAGCGGAGCAAGTGGCAGATGGACAGATGCCACTTCTGGACAAATCCAGTCCACAAGAGTGTCAGTGACTTGAAAGCCGCCAAATCTGGCTGTGCATTTGGGTCCACTGTTAAACCAGATGAAGAAGGAGGAAGCTCCTGCCTCTAGCAAAGAGGGCTGCCAAAGGAGAGCTGCGATTTTCTGCTTGTGATATAGACTGGAGCAATTAACAAGTATAAATTGTTTCAAAATAAGCTTAAATCTGCATTTTATGTGTGCAAGTTTCCAGCTGTAATGGGATTATGATGTCAGCAAAGGGAGAGAAGTCCGCAGCTGCGGAGGGCTATGGGGGTAGCAGGCAGCTGTTAAAATAGAGAACTAATGGCGATTAATTCTTATTATGTGTTTGAAGATTTCGCAAGGAGTTCAAGACCCAACCCTTCCCACGAGGCATGAAGGAGGCCTGGACTGTCACATTCCCCAACACAGCCTTTTTGTCATTCAGTTTTCAATTCCATTCAGCATTTTTCCCAGCCCAGACACTCTGAGTAGCTGCTGGGTCACACTCACGGGAGACAGCAAGAGTGACTGCTTGCACTGGTGCCCAGCACGACCACGGCCAGGTGCTCATCGCCTTCCCCTCCAGGAAACTTTGCTATCAGGCGGGGGAGGTGGCACACATTTCCAGGGACCTGGTGTCCCCAGGCAGGGCTCACTGGCAGCCTGGAGCTCCGCGGCCCTCTAAGGTGGCCGCGTGCCCTGGACGGGTCCTTCTGTGTATGCAGAAACCATGAGCTCAGACCGGCCCTGGGAAAACTTCACAAACAAATGGTTTTAACTTTTATCTGCAACCATGTGCATACACGGGGCCACGAACCAAGTTTGGTAAGAAGCTGATTCATTTCTGAGGTTTTATGTCACTTGGATCTCTGTAAAACATGGGTGTTTCCTTGTATAGCGTTGCACATAAAATTGAGTATTACGCCCTGGAAAGGGAAAATTAAAATAAAAACTATCGTGTCACACAATATGAAAATTACATAAAATGTAACCAAAATAATGTTTAAAGTAATAGGATAATTTTACAATAAAAACAACCAAAATAAGAGGGAAAAATTCTTGCAAACTTTTATGCAAAATACCTCTGGTAAAAGCATTCCAAGATACAAACTGAAGTTCAGAAGTAAGTAGCCCCAAAGTCAGAACACCTGAACTTCCAGGTCTGCAGTTACCAGCAAGAGAGCACTGGAAAAGTCAGCTTCGTTATTTGTAAAATCTCTATCACAGAGGATGCATCCAGCATGAAAGTCCAGTGACCTTAAAGGGAGAATAACAATCTGGCAATGATCTCACTAGATACTGGACTCAGAGCTCCAGGATCCAACCAAAAGCCTCTTCACCCTGAGCAGCGGATTTTATATTCTTGCAATAGCTTTCAGGCCCCATTTCCTGCACTTGGGGGAAGTTTGCATTTTTTGAATGTGTGTGTTGACCTAATTTAAGAAATTAGGAAGAGACTGAATTAGGAAAAGAAAGAAACATCAGAGGAAGTGACTCCAATTGCAAGAGACCATGAGCAGAGGCTCAGAATTTGCTTGAATGGAGCCCGAAATCATGACCATTCCATTAAGGGAGTCATCAGGCATCATGCATGGCATCTGTTCTCCAATAGCGTGTCTTATTTCTATTTTTTTGCATGTGCATTTCCCACATAAGGATGCATTCCTCTGCACAGGTCAGAAGGCAGGCAGGCTGAAATGTAAATGAGGCAGAATGGGGCCTGCATCGTTTTCAGAGTGGCCTTCTGCCTTTGACATAACTCCTGGGGCTTCAGGGATGGAAACAAAGAGCCTTGTATTCCCGCTTCCTATCTCTGGGAAGATCATATTGCTCACTCTTTGCTCCCCCTTTTCTTTATTTTAGAAAAAATAGAAGGAGAAGAATTACAGAGTTCAAACCAGGGAAAAAAAAAAGTTTGGAGCCGTGTAAGAACACTTATGCTCTGCAGGGGAGGGAGCGGGAGCTGGGGCCCCAGATTGAATTTCAGGGCAGTTAATGCAGCTGATCCTGAATCCATCAGATGCTACACAGGATTCACAAGGTTCTGTGACCTTGGGTCCACGCCTTCCTAGCTACCCTGTAAAAATGTTTTGAGCTCACCTAATTTTCCATACAGCACTACCTTGATAACTTGATTCTTACGTTGGCAGTGGTTTAGTGGTTTGCTTTCCATTCTTTTATTTTTAAATGAAACTGCAGCCACAATTACTTTTCTATCTTTTCCTTTTTCCTTCCCTCAATAAGGAGTTTAAAGATGATGAAAACGGCATCTGAACTGCATCTGAATGCGTCCATCCCACTGTAAGTCTGCTGGTGTGCCTTGTACTTGAAGGTTACAAGTTGGCAAAAGTTGATCAGAGGGAAAAATAACAAACCAAGATACTTTTAACCTTCAGCTGAATGTGTGCGGGACCTTGGTCTTTCAGGAAGGTTGGGCCTTGGCGGGTGCACCGAGGCTGCCTCTGAGGATGTCCTCTTCAAGACAGATTCCCAGGGGCTGCCCGAGGGCCCCGGAGCCCTTGCACAGGCCGGAAAGCTCCTGCAGGCTGCATGTGAGGGTTTCCCATGCGTTGCAAGCTGGAGCCTAGGAGGCTTCCATTTCGCCCAGTGTCAGGGCCCAGCTGAGCAGCGGTCACAGCTGCTGTGCTCCGTAACTCTAACAGGCAAAGGTAGGGGGTCTTGGAGGTGTGCCAGGAACTGCCTGAGAGGTCAGAGGAAGGGGGAGGCTGTGGAGCTGAAGGGGGGGAGTGCGCAAGAAGGCTGTAATGGGATGGCAGGATGCCCAGGATTCATGGGGCATAAAGACGGGGAGGCGGGGTAGGGGCAGTGAAGGATTGTGGGGAGGCAGCAACCAGGCTGCAGAAACAAGGAGAAAACTGGGATTCGTCACAGAGAGTGGCCCAGAAAGACAGGTCAAATGGAATGGATTCAGCACAGAAATGTACTTTCTAATCTGGGTGTAGAGTGTCAACAATTATCTAGCAACACATCCTAAATAGTAAACAGCCAAACTCTGCTCGGATCCCAAGGACACGGACATTTCTTTCACAAAGGCAAGTGTTTCCATAATTTTCACACTTAGTCTATGACAATCGACACAGGGAAGTATGACTCTATTGACTAAAATGAAGATATTCACAACACGATAAGTAAGATGTTTTCACAAAATCTGTTCCAATTTCTGACTTGCATAGGTCTAGAAATAGCGATTTCTGATTTTTCCCAATGTTTTATCCCAATCTCCACTCCCCTGCTTCTGTGAAAATAAGCTTTCCTCATCCTAAAGGTAAAGCAGTATAGTGCTGTTGGGAGGTTCAGAAGATGGCTGAAATGCATTCTGCTTGCTGGACAAAAAGGGAGACTAAAATTCTAGAGTCCACACCAGCAAAGGACAGTCACTGAAGGAAGCTCAGTGGGCATCTGTAGGCCAGAGAACAAAAGAGAACAGAGCCAGGCAGAGCCATGGCAGTGAGGGGAAAGGGGAAAGTGCTGAGGGAGAGAAAAAACAGTGAGCACAGCCCCACTGAAGACACAGGAGAGGGTGGCTTAGGACAGGCGTCACACAGAGGGGTGCCCAGGTACTGGTGCTCTTCGCCAAGGCTAAGCGACAGCTCACAACGACTTGCAGTCCCACTTCAGAAAACCAGCAAGGCGCCCATCCAAAAGCCACTATCTTCTCCTATTCTTATTTCCACCCATGCTTACTACCTTCCAACAACCCCTATGTGTCACTTATTGGTCGTGTGTATCCTGCTTTGTCCATCCCATTCCACCAGCGTATGCACTGTAAGAGCAGAAACCACTGTCTATCTTGTCCACTGATGGAGACCATGTGCCTAGAACAGTGCCTGACCAATGGGAGCACTCCTCGAATACAAACAATTAAAAGCCCAAGTAATGCATGAACGAGGTAAAACGCATGGTCCTCTTAACTTTCTAAAGCACCGCACTGTTTTTGTTTTATGAGAAAAACAGCACACATAAACTTGAGAGAGTTCAGAAATGGTTATATCCACTGAGAAACACTGAGTGACGACGCAAGATAACTTATGAAATTTGAGCTGGTCAAGTTTATTGCATGTCACCAGCAAGTACCTTTGGGGAGTGAGGGAATTAGCAAACAAATTCCACAAACCACTGGCAGTTATTTTTAGCGAGGTACTGGGAAATGAGAGCCTAGAGGAGAAATGGCAAGAATGGATGTGAGAGTGATTTTTAACTCGAGAAAAGATTGATCCTGATTTTTACCATCTGGGAGCTAACCTAAATCCCTAGGAAAATAAGGCTCCCTCAAGCCAAGGTAAAATTAAAGAGACATAGCAATCCATACTCATTAGTCGTTCCATAAAGCATCAGGAAGGGCTCCCTCTTATCCTGCTTTCTTGGCTGGTTGTGGAGCTTGTCTTGTAAAGAATGTAGTAAATATATTTACATTGTTTATGAACATGTCTTGATTGCAGTTAAACAATTGATGGAAGTTAATCCCATTTGGTTTATATAAAAAATGGTTGTTCAGAGCCTGAAAACGTATCTGAGTGATGACAAATTGGATTTACTGATTTGGGGGAGATAGCCTGTAGGGATGGGGACAGATGAAAAATAACGTGGGCGGTTGGGATATTGAAGCAGGTAAATGATTTAAAGCAGCTTTGGAAGTAGTTTGTTAAAAGTGAGTTGCCATGAAAAGTTCCCACCCTTAGTTTTGGGAGCTTCCCCCTACTTCAGTCCTTAGCCAGAGCACAGCAGGTGCATCACCTCCCTCTTTCCGTGGTATCTCCACATCTATCCCCGTCTCTGCCCGGAGAGTCATTTCTGGTCCTAGACCTGGGGATTGTGTGCTACTAAGTTGCAAGTGACTGTGTCTTTGGCTCTGCCACCAGGTGCCTGGAGAACCACCATGGCTACACAGCTGTACCATGAGAGCCTCCCGATTGCTGGCCTCTAAATGCAGGGAAGTATGGCACTTTGGAGAGAGGAGCGCTCTTAGTATTCAGACTGTGGGCCAACCCTCTCCAATGACAGGCGAGAATAAAGTCCTGCCCTGCGTGCCCTGACTCCTGACCCATGGAGCCAAACCCAAAACCTGGTTTCCCTGACAACAGCTACTTCTCTCTCCACTCAGCATGTCTCTTTCCTTCAAAGAGAAGGGAATGTTTTTAACCTAGTCCAGTTCTCACCGGTATGTGAAGAGCAAGGTCTCACCCATCACTTATTTTTAGCCCCACCTTGGAAAGCTTCCAGTTGCCAAAGGCACAGAGGTGAGCCATTACTTTGTTTCTACCGTTGTAGAACATTCTGGAAAAAGAGCAAAAAAAAAAAAAGCCTTCCTCATACCTGTAGGTGGACCCTAAGAACAATACAGCTTTTCATCCATTTCAAGTATTTAAGGGAGATATATATATATAGAGAGAGAAATATATATATATATAAAAGAAATATTAGAAATATATATATTTCTAACTCCATGTCATGACCAGAATGGTCTGAAGATGCACAGGCCGAGCCCCACTGCTGCTTGTTGATGACAATCCTGGTTGACCAGTTGGACCCTGAAACGCATGGTGTGGGAAAGAGGAGGGAGTCCTGGGATCTGTCCCTGAGACTCTCCGACTCTACAGCCTGAGCAAGTGCTCTACCTCCTGGAGTCTCCTTACTTATAAACCAGGGTTTAGCAAGTTTATAAGGCTGAGCACAGGGGATAATGAAATTAATGATGCTGACCATCATGCTAACGATAGCCACAATGGTCTTCTTAATCAAGTGTTGAGTCTCCATGATGCCCTCTTCTCAGTTGTACCAAGGCTCCCTGTGGGATTTCATCACATCCGTCCTGTTGGGGGTGTAAAGCCCGTGCTGCACATTAACCACTGGCCATCAGATCAGGGAGCAGGGCTCAGAGTGCCGGGTGCTCAAGAGGCAAACGAATTCCTACACGTCCTCAAATAACTTCGAGTTTAACTTGGGAAGTGGGCCACACTTTGGCCATGATTGGAGTACCATTAAGGGCTACCTTCAGCACTGTCCAGCCCCATCTGGATTCTCAAATCTACTTAACCTTTAACATTGAGCTCCAAAAGTCAACCCTTCTTTGATGTCGGGAATCAGGACATGCAGTGTGGGACTTCATGCTTGCCTGCCACTGAAGCAGGTGGGCCCACAGTCTGAAGACATTGAAGCGGGTGGGCCCACAGTCTGAAGACATTGAAGCTGGTGGGCCCACAGTCTGAGCTTTTTCTAGAATAAACACTTTATCAGTTTATTCCTCTGTGTCCAGTGTCATGTCCTGTGTTTATATTCATTATCGCATTTTATTCTTTCACTGACTCTGTGCAACTTTTCCTTTTATCTTTTACTTTGCTTTTTAAAAAAAAAAACACAGCAACAGTGAAGTTTGGGAATCATCCAGTGCCCTACAGCCAACACAGTACTTGACACCCTGTGGATAAGATTTGTTAAGTGGTTGAAAGCAAGACCTGGGGTTTGAGCCCAGAGCCCACTGCAAGTCAATGACATCAGGGACAAGCTTGAGAAGGAAGGCTGAATCTGAAACAGGGTGACGTTAGCAACAGCAGGGCCTGGTGACTGGAGTCCCTTTGCCTCGAGGGGATGGAAGAGTCTTCCAGGCTTGCTGGTTGCTACGAATGGAAATGATACGTCAGGGAAGCAGTGCGGTTTCTCAACGTCATAAGCACTACCTGCACGGGGGTGGGGGGGTTGGGCTTGAAAACTATGCACATTTTCCCAGGTTTTATTTTTTTTTTTTTTCACTTCCCTTTTTGAGCTTTGTCTGCCTTCATTTTGTCTCTCCTCCACTTTCAAAGCTAGTTGTTTTATTGATTGAAAACCACCTTTCAGTGACCTTCCTCCTCTGGGACTGTAACACAGGAAAGTTCTAGAATCCTAAGACTTGCATCTGGAGAAACATTCCCGCATAATCTGGATTGTGTGGACTTTATGTGATAAATGCTTGCTCTGGGAACCCTCACTTCCCATTTGCAGCCTTTCTGGGTTCCTCAAGCACCCGAGAGCCATGCCTACCTGGCAGGGCTGTGCTGCAGCTAAGAAGGAGGAGCACCTGGACCATGCTCTTAGCCACGGGGAGGATCTGGTGCTCTGGCCGTGGCCCCAGAGAATAAGGAAGACCCAGTTTCCTTGGAGAGGGGTCCGGGGTCAAGGCCTGGGATATTTACTTCTTCCTGCTCAGAGCCCATAATTAAAGGAGTCCCAGGATGAGTAGAAGGTAATTACTTCTTTTTCATATTCTGAGAGCCCTGCCTTGCTTCTTGTTCACCTCCCCTTCCCCAGAAGTGGCCTTTGCAGCTGCAGACCCAACTTGGCCTTAAGGAGGACAGTGCCCATAGAGTAACAGGAGGCAGGGCGGGCGCAGGCGCCAAGCTCAGGAAGCCTCAAGCACACAACAACAAACGACCTGGTCTGTGTTCCCTCCACCGCGCCAGGGGCCTCCAGGCAGTTACCTCCAGGCTGCTTCAAGCCAGACTTTTTATAAACTCTTGGTCCCTAAATAACAAAGTCAAACACAAAACTCAAATAGGAGACAAAAATTGCAAACAGCTATATTCTGACATTAGATAAAAAGAGAAAATGTACTGGTTGTGCTGAGAATTTCATGACAAATCCCACTTCACTCCATGGAAACTGTCTCAAGCTGGCATTGCAAATCTCACCCTGAGTTTGCAGGTGACCTGGACAGAGAAGGGTGAACACCTGGATGGAGAGGGTTGAACAAAGCACATCTGAGCACTTGGATCCAGCAGAAAAACAGAGGAACAAATGGACCCAAAGAAAATAAACAAAAACTAGACTGTTTGGGGCAGGGGACAATTAAAATAATCATTTAAAATTTTGATTTAAGATGCAAGTTTCATTTCTATTCTGTAGAAATGAAAAGGAACCTGAGTTGAAGAATTGGCTAGAGTTTGCTTTCTTTGGGTAATTAGGAATTCTTTCTAGAACAAGTCACAAATTTCAATGAGTGGCAAAGAGGAGCAAACAAGGAAACAAATCCTGCACTTGCAGGCGCTGTTCTCAGATGGACAAGAAGTCAGGTCACGCACCAGGTGGAGAGGAGGGCGGCTGGGCAACTGGCCCCTTCCTCACTTCACTCTCTTGCCTCATTCATTCATGCAGCACGCTTCCAGAATCTTTCCCTTCCTCAAACTCAGCTCAAGCATCGCGTCTTGGAAGCCCCCAGTTGCCTCTCCCTCCCATCCTCATATTTCCCTGCACTCAGCTACAGAATAATGAACAATGCTCCTCCTCAGGTCATAGCTCCTTAAGAGCAGTGATTTGCCTTAGAAAGTGTGCAGTGCTGGCCAGGCACGGTGGCTCACACCTGTGATCCCAGCACTTTGGGAGGCCGAGGTGGGCGGATCACTTGAGGTCAGGAGTTTGAGACCAGCCTGGCCAGCATGGTGAAACCCTGCCTCTACTAAAAATACAAAAATTAGCTAGGCATGGTGGCATGTGCTTGTAATCCCAGCTACTTGGGAGGCTGAGGCAGGAGAATCACTTGAACCCAGGAGGCAGAGATTGCAGTGAGCTGAGATCGCACCACTGCACTCCAGTCTGGGCAACAAGAGTGAAATTCCGTCTCAAAAAAAAAAAAGAAAGAAAGAAAGAAAGAAAGTGTACAGCACCTTGTCTGACCCTGTCCCCAACTCAGTGCCGGGCCCTTGGAGGTTCTCAGTAATGCTTCCTGAAGCTCATAGAAGAGTGTATAGTAGAATGCTTTGCAAGGCTTGGATGCTAAATCCATTATTGTGACTATCACAAGAACATGTCTGTCATTATGTATATGATGTCATCAAGGTGCCCTTGTGAAGAGCCACATGAGGGTACAGATGAAGTAGAATGTGTTCTTGGAGGACCGGGTGAGGACGGCTGCCATGGATAAGAGGGAAAGGCTCCCTAGGGAAGGTTTCCATCTACCACCTATTCCTAAATGGATGTGTGTGGAGCTTTGTCAGCCTGCTAGGTGCCTGTGATGACCCAGCTGTGCAAGGCAGATGTGGTCCCAGCCACATGTGTGAAGGTCATCATCCACGTGGGGGTGACTGACTAGTAAACAGTCAGCGACACTGCAGAGTTTTAGGGGATATGACCACAGAGAGAGGGATGCCAGGGCGTGCGTGTGAGAAACGCCTCAGCCAGGCCTCAGAGGCAGGGCCAGCCTCCAGGATGAAAAACATGTCAGTGAGGAACCAAAAACTAGGGGTGGCAGACGGGCTATGGAGGGCGGAGCCCACCTATCTAGGGCTGAATGGAAGGAATTTGCAGACAAGGACAGTCCTTAAGACTTAGTGAATACAGCAACGAGGCTGAGACATGGACACGGAATGCAAGGTGAATTAAGGCCAGAGTGAACAGCAACCCATGTTGACCTGTAGACTTGTGCGAGGCGCTGTAAAGGTCTAAGCAGGTAAGTTACATGTTCAGGCTGGGCACACCTAAAGATGGCATGAAGGCAGGAAGGCCAGCTTCGTGCTCCAGGGACTCTGAAAGATCACATTGCCTTTCGTTGCATGGTGCCAACAGCCGCCGAGAAGACCTTTCTCAGAAGGGGAAACCCCAGAAGATGCCTCAGTGACAGACATCAGGCCACAAACTAGAGACTCAGGCAACAGAGCGTGGGCCTGGACTGGCACTGACCTTGGTCATCCCTGGGTTCCTGACATGGGGAAAGTTACCCTTTCCTGAGCTTCCGTTTCTTTGTCATCAAACTGAAAGGACGAAATGTTCTTAAAGGTCCTTCTCAGCCTCGTGCACTGTGATGGAGGTTATTTCTCTGCAGGAAGCAGAGCAACTTGCACACAGAAGACAAAGTAGAGGCTGCAGCATCTGCAGACGGTTTTGCAGTGTGAGTCACAGGAGCAGCGGGCCTGTCCATGAGAAGGGCCAGCCCTTCGGGGGAAGGTACGACTGCGAGACCTCCGTCTGTGTGGCATCTACCAGGGATGCATTGCTCATCTCTGCAGCAGGGATCCATGGCAGGGAGGTGGGGCGGGCTGTGCTGCTGCCGTTGCTGCTGGAGAAATGCCTCTGGGTTGCTAATACTAATGATATTGAGAGTGTGCAGTGCAAAAATTAGTTTGCAGAGAAAATGACTCTCTGGAGAAGGCTGAAGTCCACAGTGGGTCAGCCAGACCACGATTCCCTGGCAGTGTCTTAGCAACTCCTCAGACGAATGATGCCACCCACCCTTAGTGGATGGGAACAATGGATACTGCATGTGTCGATGGCTTTTCATGTGACTTAACACCATCACTGTACCAGGAATGTCACTTATGTTTGCTTAGATGTGGCTCAAAGTTTCTTAGAGTAGGCAGGAAGAGTAGCTCTCCTTGGCCTCCTGAACTGACTCTCTTTGGCTAAGGTGGGTGGGGTGGTGCCTGGGGTGAAGTGGGGGCTGTAGGGACACAGGGGTGAACTCGCCTGCCCCTGTTCTGGTAGTTGGCCCTCCGATTGGCTGACAAGAAAACAAATGGAAGGAGACAGAGTACAGAGGAGAGATGTGTTCAAGCCAGAGAAAGTTCCAGAAAAAACAGTTGCCTGTGTTACGTAGAGACCAGGACCTCTCTGGCGTTAGAACATCTAGACAGAGTGCTGTTCGGTTGCTTTGGTCATTTTCATGAGTATCAAAGGACATGCTTGTGCCATCTCTGGGAACTGGAGTCCCTGTGGCAAGGCAGCCCTCCTTCACTGCCCCAGCAGAGGGGAGAGCCCAGCTGGGGAGGACCAGCCACCGTTAGGAAAGGTCTGACTCTCGCACAATCAGTCTGCAGGTAGGGGAGAAAACAACCATGACTCCCAGCCTCATCTGAAAACACTTTTCTTGATGAAAGAACTATTAAGTAAGTAATGAATTTTTAATTTATCACTTAAGTGAAGCCTCACTGAAAGCAATTGGGCAGGGAAATTCCATGAAAATAAAGCTTGACATTTGATAGCAAACGTATTTCTTCCATTTTACATAAAGGTCAATATTTTGGATTACACCCACACAGATTCTGGATGCCAGACAAAAGCCCACCCTTGCAACTGAGTGTTGCAAGAGCAGCTTGGAACACTCCTCCCTGAATTAAATCTAAACCTGAAACACGTCGGGGGCCCAATAGCAAGACACGGGCGCCCATTTAGTCTAAATCCACATCGCCAAGGCAAAAGTAGCCTAGGCATAAGCGTTGGGAGCAAAGCGCACAGGAGAAGAGTGTTGGAATGGCTTTGAGAAAAAGACTGAACACAGAGCCTGGAAGGTTAAAATGGAGTCAGAGCAGCCCCTCCGACTAGAAGGGTCCTGGCGGCTCACCCTGTCTCCATGCCCTCTGGTTTTTATCATCTCCAAATATCAAAAGCAGCCATCGGAGGTTATGTGGAGGGGAGGGGGAGCTTTCAGCCTCGTCGACACTTCCCAGGTGGCTCCAGCCACCACAATTCTCTTTCTTGTGACTTTTTCGCCAAAATGAAATCTTGTCTGTAGCTGCCTTTGCCTGTGTTTTGTTATTGTTCATATTTTCCTTGAAGAAGTGTGAGGCAGCTAAAAGCATTCCTTTGGAGACGCTATCTAATCAACCGAGGATTTCCAGAGACCTCATGGAGGGCTGTGTGTGTGTGTGAGTGTGTCTGTGTGCACTTGTGCACACACACTCCTGGGTGGGCCTGCCCCTCTCCCCTTCTGAGAGTGAGGTTGTCAGGTAGCCACAAAACTCCTTCGTTTGGCAATGTGGATTTTATGGGTGTGGGTCCTGAATGCAACACAGTGCTGCATTTTTAATTATGATGATGTTAAATGGACTTAATGAGTGACACTCTCTGGATTCACAGAGCATTTTTATAACATTTATTTAAAAAGGCCAAAGTTTATTTTACAGTTAGTAATAAACGGGAACACAAAAAAGCAGCCATTGCCACAATGGCCCTAACATGTTCCCTTCGCCCGCAAACTGCATATTATTCTTGCTCGATAAGTGATGGGAAAACCAAAATTGAAGTCCTCTACAACATTTGATCATCTTACTTAATAACAACAGATGCTCCAAGCAGTGGCATTTTGAAAAGAGCTCTGTCTGCTGCTGGTTGTGAAATGGCAGGACATTTGGCATCCTCCTGCATCGCACCATTTGAAAACCATAGAGTCACATAAATGGCCAACGAGAGGTAGGAAAATTTAGCTCCTGTCTGCAAAGCACAATTCATTTCATTCCAGTGATGCAAAACCGCAGAGCTGCCTTTCAAAAGAAAAGTCTGCAAAACTTGCCAGACTAGGTCATCTTTAGCAGCAAAGAGCACACACACACACACACACGCACACAGACACACACACACACACAGCACCAGAACACACTGGTGAAAAACAGACTTAATAAAGCAGTTTTAATAAAGAAATGCTATTTTCTCATCTAGGGTTGTGTCATGACGAAGGTTATTAAAAGTGAGTAGATATACACCCCTAAGCAGAGTAAGGCTGGACACCCCCCTGAGAAAGACCCCCACAGCACAACCCAGGAGCAGAGCCTCACTGGGGAAACAGGACAGACGGTCAGGAGCAGGGGGGACCACAAGGACCATTGTGTTTGCATCACAGCTCTGGATGATGGCATGGTCACCACAGCCCAAGGAGTAGCACATCTTTCACCAAACCTTAGGAAAGGAGACAAACTCAGCCTAATGGCTGATCTCAATTGTTGGTTTCCTTCTTTAAGATTTGAGATCTTTCTCCAAGGTCAATGCTTAGAGATGCCCAAATCTCCCACAGACACCTCAGCCTCCTTGCCTATAGCAGGTCTTACACTCCTGTGTAAGAGGATGGAAATGTCCTGATGGAAATGCCCAAACCCCTCAAATCCTTCGTATTGTCCCTTCCTGAATGACAGCCCCAGACTCTGGGTGTGGCTTCTCGGCCCCGGACCCCCTCTTGTTTAATTGTTTAATTCTGTCCTGCAGAGGATACTGCCAAAGTTAAGACATTTCATTCGTTGTTCAAGGAAAAATGAAGAGGAGATGCAATTATTTAGAACACCCAAGCTCAACATTGCTTGAATCCAGCTGCTTACACGTTGGAGGCAACAGATTAGAACAAGAGTCCCAAGCCCTTCGATCTGCTCCTGTGCATTTCAAGACGGCCCATGGACTTCTTCCTTCTTCTTGCATCTGACCGGACAGAACAAATTGCAAGCTGAGCTTCAAGGCTTTGGAGAGACAGTGTTCTTTTGAGGCACCCAAGGTGCTTGGAGAAAAACCAAAACCGTGAAGGAAAGAATTTCAGCCTTGGAAAAAGGAATTTGAGGCTTCACAGTGGAGTGAGTGGCTGTCCTGGTTTCCAATGAGAATCAGAGGCATCGTGTCCATCGGGACCAGTGTAGGAACGGGGCCCAGCAAGCCCTGTCGAGCCCTTTAGAGACGTGAGTGCATGAACTCTCACCTCTTGCACAGTGTTGGCCCTGAATGATTGAAAACTACAAATGCAGTTGTGCTTCTCGCTGCCGTTTTCTTCTCAGAAACATGTGAGAGAGAAAAGTCACAGGCTTGTCTCACATTCTGTAATCACCTTGAATGGGGCCCAGGGTCCACTTTGCCAGGTTGAATCCCAATGAGTGAAAACAGTGTCCATCCTCAGTCATGACCCGCCCCTCAGCCACTGACCTCAGCATGTGGCGGAAACGCAGAGTCTCAACGAGGAGGAATAAAACTGCAAGACCAGATGAGTCTCGCCCTAGAAGGAGAATGTTTTCCTCTCTTCCTAGGTTGAATATTTGTCTCTGTCATTCAACATAAAATTGCACTTGATATTTGATTCAGTGAATCCCACAGAAAAGAGTGTGCAGCCAAAACTTGGGGCCATTGCCACATGTTTTTGTTGAGTATCATTGAACATAAACCTTGCTGGCTAAGAGCTGATTGGTTGGGTTTTATTTCAGCCCAGAGTGATTTTTTAAATGACTAATTTATAAAATCTTTGAAAATAAGAGTTTCTAATGGAAGTGCTTACACAACCATAACTCTGGTGTTGCAAATGGCACCATTGTCGTTAAGGGTGTGTTGTTGTTTGTTTTATGCTAATCTGCCTTCAATGTGACAGACTGTCACCTGCACGGGGGGTACCGTTCAGCACTATATTAGCCCATATGGCACAAGCTAAATTGTATCGAAGCTATGGGCTAATTACGGATGAGTTAATAAAGCCAGGCAGAGTGAGGCTGGCCATCTCCCCCAGCCCTTGGAGGGCCCCTCCCTTCCCCAAAGTGAATTAGCCTGGCCTGAGCTTTCCAATTCTTCACAGTTTGGCTTCTGAAAACAAATCTGCAGCTCTGTTTTAAATAAACTTTTCGTCCTTCCCATATTCATCATTGTTTTGATGCTAGACTTAAAAACAACTTCAGCAACCCTGGGCACTTTTTTAAATGACTGATTTACTTAAGAACCATTTGGATTTTGGAGCATGAGATAGTCCATGCCCCTGGGACCAAAATCATCATTTACTTAAGTTACTCGAGTTTTGTTTCTAGGAATGTACAAATAAATCTGTGTTACACGTTGAGGCTGTAGGTGCATAGCCTCATAGGTACATAGCCAGCATAGACGCCATGCAGCCATCCATGATAGTTGAGAAGCCGCAAGCATAAACCAATTATGGTAACATTCCATCAGCTTTTTAATCAGAAGAAGCAAACATTTAATTGTGATGGGGTTGATTATCAAGTTTGAAAACGTCTTATTTGGGTTTTTTGGCAAGCTCTTTTCAGCTCTTCCTCAAGCACTGCCCAGGCTGTCCTGTCTATGTGGGGACAGTGGCATGTCATTTGCTGCCTCTCCAGCTCCACCTCTGCCACCCGCAAGGGGAGCAGGCTTTCTTCCTAGCCGGGAGGGTAGCCCTGCAAGCCTGTCCTCGGAGACCGCATTGATGCCGCTCTGTTAATCAACTGGCACTGGGAACATGGGACCCATTTGGCTTCTCCCTCCCAAAGCAAGCCCATCCTGCTTGTGCTATGCCAGCCTGGGGAGCCAGATTTCTTGGGTGACACCCTCAGCTTCTCCCTACGTAGTCTTTAGATGTCTCAATTAACTAGGACAGTGACTCACAAAACATAACAATCTGCCACTTCCATAATATTTGCAAATAACTACACTTTACATCCCCTGGAAAAGTTCACGCTATGAGATGCTAAGCTACCAAGCCTCCCACTAGCTCTTGCCACTTGCAGTGAATATTTTGAACACCAGCAAATTCCTCTCTCTCCCTGATATTTTTCACAAAGCACACACCCTTATTTTCACCTTTTCTATATTCTCAGCTAGGTCACTGGCATCCAAAATTTAAAAAAAAAAAATAAAGCCCCCCAAAAAATAAAAGGGCAAGAAATCAATCAGACTTGCATACAGGGAGGCAGCAGGCCCAGCTGTCCCTATCACTGGCCAGATGATGGCGGGCAGACAAACTGAGTCCTCCTCATCCTGCCCGCACTTCCCCATCTCTAAGGAGGGGAAAGGGACATGACCTACTTCACAGGCTTCAGGAAGCTCAGTCCAGTAATAACTACAGGATGCAAAGAACTCCACAAAGAGTGGAAAAATACATGCATATATGCTATTGGCCAGTGACCCAGTGATAAGGTTTGGCTGTGTCCCTACCCAAATCTCATCTTGCATTGTAGTTCCCATAATCCCCATATGTCACGGGAGGGACCCAGTAAGGGGTAATTGAATGATGGGGGCTGTTACCCCGTGCTGCTGTTCTCATGATAGTGTGTGAGTTCTCATGAGATCTGATGATCTTATAAGGGTCTTTTCCCCCTTTTGCTCAGCACTTCTCCTTGCTGCCATCATGTGAAGAAGGACGTGTTTGCTTCCCCTTCCACCATGATTGTAAGTTTCCTGAGGCTTCCCCAGCCCTGCAGGACTATGAAACAATTAAACCTCTTTCCTTTATAAATTACCCAGTGTTGGGCATGTTCTTATAGCAGCATGAAAATAGACTAATACACCCAGGAATGTCAAAACAACAACACAAACCTTGACTATACTGTATCAGAGGTAAAAGGCTGGGGCTGGAACAGAAACCATAGTGTCCCCCAGGCTCTGACCAGCTCACAGGAGAGGTGTCCTATTCTGCTCAGAGCCTGAAACCAAGTCTTTTCTGGCCTAAAGATGATGCCTGCAGCTGATCACCTCTTCCTGTGTGAGTCAGGGTCCCACATGGGGTTCTATGTAATAAAACATTCATAAAGAAGGCATTTGCCCTCACATAGACATAGTCATGGGACTGGATGCCCTATCTAGGGGAGGTTCCCGTTTCCACATCTGGTGCTGGAGCCCGTGTTCCACAGAGCTAGCAGCTGGGGAGAGAAGATGGTCATGACGAGCGAGACTAGGACCAGCAGGACTTGGGTGACTGAGCTCGGGCCCTCAGGAGGAACTGGGATCTGGGTGCTCTCCACCACCTCTTGGCCTCCATTGTCACTACCAGGGCTTCCAGGAGAAGTGAGTGAGTCCCCTCCCCCAGGCCCTAACCAGCACAGGGCCAGGGTTCAGAGAAGCCGAACAGAGGAGAGGGCTGGAAGAGAGGATTCCTAGGCCCCTCCACTAAGAAATGACCCCACATGGGCTGCAAGCACCCCGGCACCCCCAAGGAGCTCCAGCCCCTCCCTCACTGGCCCCTTCCCGTGTCTCAGAAACAATCTTGTGGCCCAGGCTAGCCCAGAACTCTGTGGGGCAGGGAGCTCTAAATTGATGTGATGCAGCCCCTGCCAGTGCCACCTAGCTCAACATGAAAATGAAATCTCTTAATTGATGTCAAAGCAAATGTCAGGAGAGTTGGCCAAACGTGTCCATGCCGAGGGTTCCCTCTAGGTCAGATGTGCAGGCACCCATGTTATCGGCCTTCAGAGTTGCAAACCGGTTGGGAGCAGAAGTGGCTTCTAAGGTCCAGAGCGTGGTCTGGCCAGAAGTGCATGTGGCGGTCGGTCTTTGCACCTCGATGAAACAGCACAGCCAGGCAATTCCAAAGGAAACAGAAAGAGCCCAGCTTCCTCCGGAGCTGGGGCCTTCCTCAGGATGATGGCACCCCCTGGCTTCCCTTTAAAGATGAAAATGCCCAGTTCTCAATCTCCTGTGAGGATAGCCCGTTTTTCACTGACTCCAGTGATGACTGACTTTCTGGCTGTGTAAGCTGGCCCTGGTAATGAAATTGGCTTCAGAGTCTAGCACCTGCCTGCTTCCAAGTTTACAGGCCTTAAAATGTCGTGTTTGTGCCTCACCCACAAACACAGTGTTTTTTCATTCTCTCTCTGGTGAAAAGTGGAGCATTTGGGGGTGAAAGACTGCACTGTTCTTTCCTCCTTGTCTCAGCGCATATGGACACTTACACCTCCTCATAACCCTTCCCCACTGGCATCCGTGGGAGCCAGGTTGTGCACATGGTTGTGTTAGCCCAGATTTGCAAAGGCAACACCGGTAACCTCTGCTCTTTCCTCCTCCGCAAAGGCAGGGAGGATATTTAGCCTCACCCCTCCAGATAGCAGAGGAGGCATCCTTATTTGGTCATCATGACTGGGAGGGGTGCTCCTGGTAACCAGTGAATAGAACAGATGCTACAAACATTCTACAAAGTACAGGGCAGCCCCACAACAATAAACAACCCAGCCCTAAATATCAGTAGAGTTGAGGTTGACAAGCCCTGATTATGGGAAGTCCATATCTTCACCTAATTCCCAGTCTTGAATTTTTCACAAGAGATCTGTTCTCTCCTCTCCAAAAAGACATTGCATGTGCTTGAGGTGGAAGAGATGTTAGTTCTGCAAGTTGTTTGCAAGAGTGGAATACTTTGACTGCAATGGCCAAAAAAGAAATCAAAACAAAAAGGTGACAACGCATTCTCCCTCTGGGGAATCCAGAGCAGGTCAGTAAAGCTCAGTTTTCTGTCGTATAAAGTGTCTACACACTCTCCTGCAGATGGAAGCAGTGAGGGTGTCACCCGCAGCCTCCCCACATACCAAGCTCTGTGCTGACTTGCTGCAAGGACCAATACTGTAAAGACAAGGGTTGCCTGCACAGTGACTCTCGGGCTCTGCAGAAGCCATGCAAACACAGACACAAAGAGGATGAAAGAGGCAGCACCAGGGAGAGTGCCCTGAAGGAGACCCGCCGCCAGCCGCTGGTATGTCAGGGAAAACAGACCAGTGCACGCCAAGAGGGAGAAAAGATTTACTGCCCGGCAGGATGAACAGAGGCCTGGTCGCCATGGAATCTCTGAAAACACACCAGTCACTCCCATAATACATGCCTGGCGGCCGCTGTGTCACCAGTCACAGACTTCTCCACAAGGATGGTCCTGGTACCTCCAGCAACATGGTCCTGTGGATAGGATCCAAGGTGAGCTCACACCTGGTCTGGCAGCACCATCATGGGACAAAGACCAGCGCTCTGCCTGGTTTGGCTGCAGCAAACCTTCCAAAAAAGATTGCACTGGGCTTCCTATGGAGGCACTCATGAAGCGTTTCACTTACACTGTTTAGTTTAATCCCTGTTTTACTCATTAGAACACATGGGCACAGAGAGGTTAGGTGATTTGCCCAAAGCCACACAGCTAGTACCTGGCAAGTCTGGGTTCAAACTGAGGTAGCCCAGGTTCAGAGTTCACAGTCTTAGTCCTGGTCATAGGCCAGAAGGTCTGCTGTCTGACTAGAGGCAGCTGGGCAGGCACCCTGCCTCCAGAGGCTTCCCAAAAGCATTGGGAGAATGGCCTCCATGCTCTCATGGCCCCTGGCAGTGTTCAGAAGCCACTTAGTCAGTGTGACTGAGCCCACTGAGTGCCATTACGGTGACCATCCTTCTAAGGCCATGCAACCTGTCAGTCCTGTCCAACAGGGAGCCCTGGTCCTCACTGGGGACACAAGAGGATTTCATCAGGTGCCTCCTCCTCCCTGCTCACGCCTGACATCCATGATTCTGTGTCATTTGCAGTCCTGAGATTGGGTCCTCCCAAAGTGCTTTGAGTCGGTGGACCCTTGGCTACAGCTGCACATCTCTTTTAAACGGCAGATGCCCGTGCATTTATCTCAGTGGGATGTCAGCCAGGCACAAGTGCTTTGTAACTTCCTTCAGAGACCCTTGTTCATACAGACAAGTTGCTTCCACGGGTTACTTCTGGCTACTTATTCCTTCCACTCCCCCTTCTCTTCAAAGACATCTGCGGACTGGACTATTTAACAGCACACTGTGTTTGCTATACAAATTATTGATTGCCTGTTTTTAGACCGTTTTCTCACACAGCCTCCTGTAGTGAGTTGAGAATGGAGTTCCACGAGTAAAGTGCACCTTTTCTCAAGTTCAACCACCAAAACGGTTCTGCGTTACAAGGCTCATAGGATGTTCTTATCTTTATTTCTTCCTAGAGATGCTGTTAGTCAGGTGCAGAAGTGTATGCATAGGTTTGTTTGTTTATGCTTTTTAGTGGTGTGCCCGGAAGCCCAAGCCACAGTAGGAATTTAATGTTTCTCACATACAGAGTGGATTTTTACCTAGTATAAAATAAAAATCTGAGAACCAGAGAAGCCATACTTGCTTTTACCTCTTAGGAAAGCAGTCCCTGGGGCCGGCGGTTAGCAATGCACACCAACAAATGTGTACTTCAGTGTGCAAACTTTTCATGACCATCTTTTAGTGTCCTGAGCTGAGACTGAGAATTTCCCAGAGGGCTCATCAGTGACAAGGGATTGATTTATACTTACAGCTGTAAAGGTAAGAAGGAGGGTAGACATCAGCGGCTGGGTCAGGCATCAGAACTTTTGGGTGATGGGGTGTGTGTGTGTGTGTTTGTGGGGTGGGATACAGGCAGTGATGGGGTTGGAAGATGCAGGCTGTGGCTGTGTTTTGCCTAGCATTTGGAAGTTTACAAATATGTTTGGAGTCCTAAAGTTAGCTTAATGCCTCAAAGCCAGATTGAAGTTGGCCATTGTCTCTAAAAGTTGGGGGATCTATAGCCCCAGCCAGATCTGCAGGTGCCTGGTATGAATGTGTTCATGAGGGACTCCTAGGTAATGCCAGCTAATTTAATTTTACCATGAATTGTTATCATACCACAAACATTACAGCTGGTGTTTTGCAAAGGAAAATAATATTTTAAAATATATTGGCTTTCCTAAGGTGACATGTCCATCAAATCCCTTCAACTGTTTCACAACCTACTAATTAGATTAAGGCAATTTAATGACTCAGGCATATAAAATGCCTTACCTTACCTCTCCCTCCTTTACTAATGCATACATAGACAGAGAATTAGGTGGGAGAATTTTAAGGCCAGACCCATATAAGCTGGGAGATTCAAATTAAGATTTAATTAACCTGCTTAGTACAAGAATCTCTGAACAGCGGGAGATTTTACACACTGTTACATGTGATCTGTAATAACCAGGCACAACAGGCTTCTTCACAACCATTATGTGTACCAGGATATCTGCCTCAGCCTATGTATTTGATCAAGTGTCTGGAACCTGTCAATTCCAGAAGAAAAATGCTTGGAGCTATCCTGGAAGATCATCCTTAGGCTGTGCACATATACTGAAGAGCCTGGGAAAAGAAGGTTTGTAATAGTCCGTGTTCACACTGCTGATAAAGACATATCTGAGACTGGGCAATTTACAAAAGAAAGAGGTTTAATGGACTTACAGTTCCATGTGGCTGGGGAAGCCTCACAATCATGGCAGAAGGCAAGGAGGAGCAAATCATGTCTTACATGGTTGGCAGCAGGCAAGGAGAGAGCTTGTACAGGGAGATTCCCATTTTTTAAACTATCAGATCTCATGAGACTCATTCACTATCATGAGAACAGTGCAGGAAAGATCCACCCCATACTTCAGTCACCTCCCATTGGCTTCCTCCCACAACACATGGGAATTGTGGGAGTTACAATTCAAGATGAGACTTGGGTGAGGACACAGTCAAACCATATCAAGGTTGCATTCAGTCAAGACACCTATCATGTCATAAACAACCAGTTGGATTCATCAAATGATTGACTGATCGATATATGACTTATTGTCTGCTCAGATCACGTCTCATGTAACAGCCCATGGTGAGTTGAAAGTAGAGTTGAATCTGTAATTTGCACCCTTTATTCCAGTTTAACCAGTTGAGTACTCACAGGGTAATGCACCCTTTATTCCAGCTTAACCACTTAAATAATCACAGAGTAAGCCAGATGGTTTGCTTTATCTTTGGGCTAGGAAAAAGGGCCCAATTGGGCTCAGTCATTGGTGGCTATGCGGATGAGCACATTACTATTTTTTTGCAGCAGAGGGGTGCTATGGTTTAAATGTTTATCCCCTTCAAATCTCATATTAAAACTTGATCCCCAATGTTGAAGGTGGGGCCAGAGGTGTTTGGGTTGCAGAGGCTAATCCCTCATGAATAGATGAATGTCCTCCCTAGGAGTGAGTGAGTTCTCACTCTATTAATTCCACCAGAGCTGGTTGTTATAAAGGGCCTGGCACCCCCTGCCGCTCTCTCTTTCCTCCTCTCTCATCCTGGGATCTCTGCATAAGGCAACTCCTTTTGCCTTCCACTGTGAATGGAAGCAGCTTGAAATGAAAGATCTTATCAGATGCTGATCCCAATCTTGAACTTTCCAACCATCAGAATCATGAGCCAAATAAACCTTTTCTTCATTGTACATGACACAAACTCAGATATTCCTTGGTAGCAACCCTAAACGAACTAAGGCAAGAGATACGTTGGGCGTGACTTTTACTATGAGTTGCTAGCCTGTTTCCTTCTTATCTTAGGGTAATTCCATATAAGTATGAATCCCAAGAGTTGGGACCAATTGATAGTCTATATATTTTCCTTCTTTGAAGCCAACATCTCATTTTTCTCAACTAAATAGTCAGTTTTCAGGTGCTATGCTTAATAAGGAAATTATGGGAAGGTAGACATGCCATCTAAATTATGGCTTTGTGTGTAAGTGAGTTGACTATGATAAAAAGTATCCCTCATATACTTGGATGAATGAAAAAGAGAAGGAAAAAAGACCCTTTCATTGATTGGATGAAAGATACAATCCCTCCTTTCTAGATGCATTGAGAGCTCATGGTAAGAATCTTTACATTTATAGCCGTTCCGCCATTCCTCTTCCTATTTATGTCCTACCACAACTTCCTCCCTACTCCCTACACTTCAAATCAAACATGGTAGTTGAACATACCTGGCAACTTCTCCTTACTAGACAGACTAAGTCCTCCAATGTAGTCTTCTGTAAAAAAGGGGTTGACCGTGGACAGTGGCCAAGGCTGTGTCCAGATGTACCAGAGTTTCCCAGAACTGTCCGAAAATGTTATACAAGGTAGCAGGGTCTTTGGCATTCCAGCCTCATGGGAAAGAAGGCAACTCTGCCATAGGTCAGCCAGCTAATAATTAGCTTTTTCATTCTTCCATTCAGCCTTAAAGATGCAGCCAGACACAAGGTTGTCAGACTCCTGGGGATGATTTATTCCAGGTTTATATCATGAATAACTTATTTCATGAATATATCAATACTCATATGTGTTCTCTGAGTATGAAAATTTCAAACAACTTAAATTTTATATATATTTGAGACAAGGTCTTGTTCTGTCACCTAGGCTGGAGTGCAACAGTGTGAACACAGCTCACTGCAGTCTCAACCCCCTGGACACAAAGTGATCCTCCCACCTCAGCTTCCCATGTAGCTGGGACCACAGCCATATGCCAATACACCCAGCTAATTTACTTTTGTTTTTACTTTTTGTAGAGACGGGATCTTGCCATGTTTCCCAGGCTGGTATCAAATTCCTGGGCTCAAGTGATCCTTCTATCTTAGCCTCCCAAAGTGCCAGAATTATAGGCATGGGTCACCTTGGCCAGCCGTTAATTATATTTTTGAGAAACCAAGTAAACCTACATCATAAGTTCTTCTTTATCAGAGAATTCCAGCTGATGAAATGGCAAGAATGATACAATAAAGAATCACTATTTTGCAAACTCCCAAAAAATTGCTGATTCAGGAAATGATCAGCAATAGATGGAACCACTGGGTAAAGGCTTCATGGGGAACTCTGCACGGAGACATAAGGCTGCCACCATAGGAACTCATGGATCAATTGCACATTGCTGACGGTGAAATAACAAGGTGCTGTGGACCTCCTGATATGCTACACATAAAGGAAGCCACAATGTTTGACATTTGAATGGTCTTTGGCTAAAACATTGAACCTAAATCTAATCAAGTCTTTAGAATTAACTTCCAGTTTTCAGGAAATATGGGGATAGACTACCATGTTAAATGACACAATGAGGAAACAGGCAGACAAGTTCATTTAAAGGACCACGGAGCTGGCTTCATGAACAAGTCAAAGTCACGGAATAAAACAAAAGGAGGGTGCTTTAACTTAAAAGAGACCTAAAGAGACTTAGCAACCAAATGCAAAGTGTGGAGCTTGATTGAATCTGGATCTATACAAAGCTGCTCTAATTAGACCCAAGACAACTGAGGACACTGGACTAGAGATAGGGAATTTGATTATTACAAATGTGTGTTTCTCGTTGTAAGATAATGGTATTGTGCTGATGTGAGAAAATGTCTGTATTCTTGAGAGATTCACAATGAAATATATAGAAGTAAAGTGAAATAATATCTGGAATTTGCTTTTAAATACTACAGCAAAAAAATCAAGTAATGCAAAATACTGATAATTACTGAATCTATCTGATGAGCACTTGAGACTGTATCATACAGTTTTCTCCATTTGTATATTTGAGTTTTTTCTTAATAAAAGAAATGATACTGTTATTGTAGAAGGAAGGAAGAGGAAAATGAGGGAGAAATGGAAGAAAGGAGGAAGTTGGATTATCCTCTATTTTATGTGCACGTGTTGTCCATGAGAGGTTATTGCCTGTGTTTGCCTAAATATGGTATTGGCCATTCTCGTATCACACATAAAAGTCCCTGCTGCCAAGGCACACATACTTACCAATGTTGCCAGTGAGAATGTCACTGTTTCCTGAAAGTTCAAACAGAGCTGGAAAAGGGGGTTGCAGAGTGCTGGAGGGCTCAGCTAGACATCATTGTCCCAGCGCCCTCCACCTTCTCAGCCTTTGTTAATCTGGAGAAAGAAGAAAACACGTCAAAGATTGCCCTTTAATTATTTGTGATCTGCCTTAGAAACATCTTTTGGAGGAAAATAATACTCCTGAAGGTGTTTTTCATTATAAATCTAATTTAAAGTAGTGCACCAGAACCTTCCTTCCTTCTATAAGCATTAGTCTTAATTCTGAGCCTAGAGAAACATTTAAAAGAGGGAGAAACTTCCCAAAGTGGCAAATGTTATGATGATTCTGAAATAAATGTTTTCCAAGTGTATGAACCATGCGGGCTATGAAATCAATTTAATAGGTCATGGCCAGCATTTTAGAGAACAACAATAGGCAAGAGATAAGAATCAAAATGCATTTCATATAAGTATTGTCTTTTCAGATTTTTGTTTCAACTATGTCAGCACTGAGTGCTGGGTCATGATGTGAAATGTATTTCTTACTCTGCCCTTAAAATGTTTGATAAACACGATTCTAGAAATAAGCATGACTTTGTGGACATTCCTTTCACATAATTAACTCCTTAACTTCATGTGAACATATTATACTTATTTATTATTAAACGTCATTTCCAAAGACTGTGTAACGTTTGAATAAGTTAAGGGAAACTATATAACACAAAACTGGATTTCCTTGAAATTACAGTCACCTGTTCTGATTTGTACATCTGGAATAAATTACTGTCCCTGTCAGATGTAACTGAGAGGAACAAGAAAACTTAGTGCCATACAGAGCAGGAAAGTAGAATTTAAAATATTTACCATTTCTTCAGATAACACTATGCAAAGCAAAACAGTGCAAGCGCATATGCCCAGTAATGGGCTTAAACCCTATAGTTGAGAAGTGTAATTATGAGAAGGGTTTTCCAGGAGAGGAAGGAATGTGCTCTGAATGGATGAGAGAGTCCGCTTTTTGATGAGCACTTGGGTGTGATGTTAGCATGCACTTTCCTGGCCTCTGGAATGTTCTGCCACACAGCCAGGCTTCCTTCTGTCTTTCATCTTGCCGGCTGTAGCCATTGTCAGAACCCCACCTCCTAACTGTCCCGGCATGGTTACCTCCAAGTATTGTTGACATGTTGGCATCTGAATCTTCTCTCTCTGCTCATCTAGACTGAAAGGCCATATTGCTTTTTCCAGGGGCAAAGACACAGCAGTATTTCAGCCACTGCACTCGAGAGCCTGGAAGAACATGGCCTGGTGGGGGCAGAGAAAACAGAGCCTAGTCTATACTCTGCCCCGGCTCCCATTCCCAACCTGAGGACAAGGAAGGAGGCTGCCTGCACACAGCTGCTTGGAGCCCCACCCCACCACCGCATATTTTGATGCTTCTACTCTCCACATTTCTCAGCTCTGGCTTTTCATACCAATCTAGCAGTCAAGAGAGTCTCTTGATTCCCCTGCAGTTCTGTTCTACCTTCAAATGGCATATCACAGCATCTCATTTTTTAAACTTTATTTTTTGCGCATAAACTGGGTTGAATAGTTTATCCTCCAAAAATTCATACACAGCAAACCTGTGGATGTGAAGTTATGTGGAAACAGGGTCTTTGCAGATGTCAAGTCAAGTTAAGATGAGGTTATAGTGGAAGACAGTGGGCCCGAAATGCAGTATGACTGGTGTCCTCATAAGGCGAGGGAGATTTGAGCACAGAGACACAGATGGGAACAACGCCACATGTAGGTAGAGGCAGAGACTGAAATGATGCACCTGCAAACCAAGGAGCGCCTCAGAGCCGGCAAGGGTGGGAGAGGCAAGGGAGGCTCCTCCTCTAGAGCCTGCAGGGAGGGCGTGGCCTGTGGACACTGTTTTCAGACTTCTGGCCTCCAGAACTGTGAGAGAGTCATCCCATGGTGCTTTCTTACAGCAGCTCTAGGAAACTAATGTAGCCCAAAGAGTTGTTCCAGATTTAGGAAGCAAGGCCCAGGAAAGCCAGCAGTGAGTGCAAAATCAGCACTTGCAAAAAGAAGCATGAATGCGTATTTCCTTGGAACTGGGGCCCAGGGTGAGGGAGGCGCACCGTGCCATTCAGTGTTCCTTTAAGCAGGAGGCCTGTCCTAGTTGAAAACTGGCTAGGCATGAGTGCATGACCAATGACTTTTCCAAATTCACCTGCAATGTTTACAGGGAGTGGAGTTTCTCCTGAATCATGATCTTGTTGGCTATCAGTCTTTGGTCTGGTTACTGCATTTACTGTGTATGTGTGCGTGTGTGTGTCTGTGTGTGTGTTCATGTGTGCACGCATGTGTTTACATGTGTGTATGTACGTGTATGTGCACTCTTGTGTGTGCATGTATGTGTGTGTCCGTGTGTGTGCATGTGTGGGTGTGTCTGTGTGGGAATACATTTGTATACATGTTTGTGTGTCTGTGCATCTGTGTGTGTGGGCCCATGTCTTTGTCCTCGCAGGTATTTACAGGGAGGCCATGTCCGACACTGGATTTTTGGAGAAATGAGCTGTATAAGAGAAATAAGTCAACAAGGAGACAAAAGGGGGATGTTATTGTTAGTCTGGATCCAGGAATAATCCACGCAGGCTGTCTGGGTATGGCGTTTTGGGAGCCCACATGCACCCACATAGCTTCTCCACCATCAGCTCCACTGGCCATGATATTGGAATAAACAGAGACCTCTTGAAGCCATACTCTTCTGAGCTAGAGGAAAGAAGTCAGAATAGTGAGGGGTGAGTAAGGCTACTTAATTGAAGGCCCAGAGCCCCAGTTCTACTGGCCAGGAAGACCGGAGGGGGACACACATTGGTCAGCCCAAGTGTTCTGGCATCAGGGGAAAGATCAGCTCCCTCCAGCTGACCCCAAATGGTGGGGTACTATGGGGGACAATAGGGGACCTCATGCAAATCTAAAAACAGCCAGAGACTGCCTGGGGCTGAAGGATGACAGGGCCTCTGTATCTAGTGATCCCAAAGACTCACAGAAGGAGGCTGTGGCATCTCACTTTGGTCCCCACCACCGACATGATGTACAGTCAGCAGGAGGAGACAGTGTCTGTAGGACAGAAAGCGCTATCCACGTGGAGAACGTCCACGTGATGGTTGGACAGAAAGGGCTATCCATATGGAGAATTTCCAAGTGATGATTGGACAGAGAGTGCTATCCACCGGAGAACGTCCGCGTGATGATTTCCAGGACACGCCCATCCTCTCAGCTCATGTCTTTGAGCCAGAGGTCACTGCTCAGCATAGAAACGGGTTATCTTTGGTAGTATGGCAGGGCCCCATGACGCGGTCAGGCTGTACAGAGGAGCAGGGCCAGGATAGGGTCTGCTCTAGAAGGCCAAGACCGTGCAGGGAGGCAGCCCTGCCCACAGGCTGCAGATACGTAGCTGATGCAGATGGGAAATTCGTGTGAACCCGCATCACAAGCTGCTGCTCACGCAGTTGGACCTGTCACATTTCTCTGACTAGCAGGCACATATAATACACACACCCATGTTCGCTTAAATATACTCATCAAGATCAGCAATACACACGCACTCTATGTTCACAGGTCCTCATGCACATACGCCATATGACAATCACCAATACATAGATCAGCTTTGTACACACCTGCGGAATGCATACACACACACAAACACATACAAAACATGCACAGGCACTCAGATCTATAGATAAGCATGCATCAACCCACATCTAAGACATATACAAATGCACAGCAACATACAAGTGTGCATCTGTACTTGTAGAAACAGGCATACGCACAAATGCAGAAGCTAACATGTATGGACACTCAAGAAAGGATGCACACACACTCACACACACAGACACACACAGACACAACATGCACAGGCACTCAGATCTATAGATAAGCATGCATCAACCCACATCTAAGACATATATACAAATGCACAGCAACACACAAGTGTGCATCTGTACTTGTAGAAACAGGCATACCCACAAATGCAGAAGCTAACATGTATGGACACTCAAGAGAGGATGCACACACACTCACACACAGGCGCACACAGGGGCAGGTTGAAACTGTGGGAGGTTTCATTAGTTCATGTATCTTTCACCTCTCCCCACAGGTGGCTCTGCCTGGAAGACAGTCGGCTGAGAAGGCAGCTTCTGGGCCTTGTGGGCACAGGGAGCCCCAAGTTCACTATTGATTTCTGCCTTTCATTCGGCATCAGGGCTCATCAGAGTGAGCTGTGCAGTCTGTAGGCGGTCCTGCACGTAGGAAGCCTGGAGCCGACAGTTTGCCGAGAGAGCAGAGGTTGCTCAAGACAAGGACTCACTAAGAGGAGCAGACCTCCCTCCAGCCAGAATCCTGCCCCTGCCAGAGCAAGGAGGCAAGGGGGTGAGGGGGCAGTGCACAGCCAGGGAGAGGAAGCCTTTGGAAGTGAACCCTGAGCTCAGCGCCCTGGTGTCAGGCTCTTGCCGAGCACGAAGACGTCTGAGGCAGCGTCCTGCAGCGGTCACGAGCTGTCTCTGGACTCCTACCGCCTGGCCTGAATCCCGATCCACTTTCCACCTCATGTCAGCTGCGTGCCCTTCCTCAGGCTGTTCGCCCTCTCTCCCCCAACGCCTCCATCTCCAAACGCAGAAATACTAGGGGTGCATGAGAATGAGGTGAGCAGAGCATGCCAGGCAGTGGGAGGGGAGCGAGGCAGGCAGCAGAAAGGACTGCGGAGCAGGTCGACCCTTCTGGAGCTCCCACCTGCCCCTCTGCCCGCCGCCTTAAATCCAAAATCTTGCTTGCATTTCCAAATGGAAGTTTCAAAAGTGAAAATCAATGCACTCCAACAGAAAGCACAAATGTTCAATTACGAGATAAATGGAGCATTCAAGAACACATTACGTAACACGATTGGTTAATTGTGCAGGCGTTAAAGATCTAGAAACGCCAGCGGACCTTTGGCTATGCAATGAGGCATGGCTGCCTCGGACGGAAACAAATTCGCAAGGCAACCAGATAATCCAGAAAAACAAATGCCTGCCACTTATCCATCCTGTTTGCAGGAAGGGAAATGAATCCCCACACTCCCATACTGAGCAGTTCCCACGGGCACCTGCCTCTGATTACTGCTTACCTTAGTATCCGCTGCACCACCACGAGCCGGGCCTCAGTGATTCCACTTCGTCATTTACAGTAAAGGTCTGCAGTGCCTCCTCCAAGTGCCTTCCAAGCGGGGGGGGGCCTCGGATCAGTGAGGCCCCAGCAAAAAAGGGGGTGCTCCTTCGGCCAGGGCACCATGGCACTGAGCATTGCACCCTGCCCCCAGCCCGCCATGCCCCACGGCCGGCTGTACACTTCTGCCTTTGCTCTCAATGAGGAGAAAGTTCCGACATCTGACAAATACTTATTAAGTACCTGTGGCGTGTAAGGCCCATTCAGCCAAAGTCTGGGGAAGCAAGGCCAAAGCTTGCTATACTTAGCCACTGCGGCCCGCTAGCTTCAGGGGTCTCCCCGACCAGTGGTGTTAGGTGCTGGCTGCGGGCTCAGGCACCTCTTTTTTTTTTTTTTTTTTTTTTTTTTTTGAGACGGAGTCTCGCTCTGTCGCCCGGGCTGGAGTGCAGTGGCCGGATCTCAGCTCACTGCAAGCTCCGCCTCCCGGGTTTACGCCATTCTCCTGCCTCAGCCTCCCGAGTAGCTGGGACTACAGGTGCCTGCCACCTCGCCCGGCTAAGTTTTTGTATTTTTAGTAGAGAGGGGGTTTCACTGTGTTAGCCAGTATGGTCTCGATCTCCTGACCTCATGATCCGCCCGTCTCGGCCTCCCAAAGTGCTGGGATTACAGGCTTGAGCCACCGCGCCCGGCCTTCAGGCACCTCTTACACGGGAAAGCATCTGTGCACCTTCTGGGCACCTCCCCACCTGAAGGAGGCTTTGCTTACTCTGGCTGCAGGAAGATGTTGTACTCAGTGTATACCATGGGCAATGGGACCTGGGTGCCCGTGGCCAACCGGGGTCCAGCTGCCATGGTGGTGGTTGTGGTGGGGCCTGCGCCATTGAGAACACATGCACATGCCTCCCTCCTCATGGCTCACTGGGGCAGGAGCGAGGCCTGTGCGTATGCTCACTCACACTGGCCCGCACCTGGACTGCCTTTGTGGGAAGGAGTAGAACGAAAGGATCAGTTGCCTGGACTCTGGAACAAGCCAGTGGGGTTCAAATCTCAGCTCTGTCACTTTCCTGGCTGGGTGACCCCTCCCAGCCTCAGTCACAGAGACCTCTTTGCTGAAGGTCATTGGGGGATTCCATGAGGTCGTGCCTTTAGCTCCCTGTTCAGCACACAGGACAGGATGTCCTGGATGGAGTGCTCCTGATTACCGTCATCGTTGCTGGTGAGTTTATCTGCTCTGGCCTTAGGGACACCAGAAAGTTGGGCCCCTGCCCCAGGGATGCTGGGTTCAGTGTCCTGCACCAGAAAGGCCACATCACAGTGTCTAGAGCCCTGGAGAATACAGCTGCCCAGGGCCCAGCCTCTCCAGGGCTGAAGCAGGAGCACCCACTGCCATTCAACTGGCCCCGAGAAATCCCCCAGGAAACCTGGTGCCAGTGAGATCCCAGCCTCCCCTGGGGCTCCTTCACCCACCTGCTCTTGCTGCTGGGCCAGCCCCAGCTCTTCACA
Source organism: Theropithecus gelada (assembly GCF_003255815.1). Taxonomy (NCBI): domain Eukaryota; kingdom Metazoa; phylum Chordata; class Mammalia; order Primates; family Cercopithecidae; genus Theropithecus; species Theropithecus gelada. Next base: position 125,034,226 of record NC_037677.1, on the reverse strand, counting down.
AGATGCAGCTTCTGTGGAAGAGCAGACACCTCTCCACAACATGCAGCTCTCCACAAGATGCAGCTCACAGCTCACACGTGCCAGGCCCACACGTGCCGGCTGGGGGCTTGAAGACTTCCTGGAAAGAAACAAATGGCTCAGGTTTCATCAACAAGCATAGATGCTCATTTGAAAGAAATGATTCCCACTTCACACCTTACTGTAATTTTCCAATTAATTGTGATTTAAATATGTTAATGCAGCTAACTAGGTTGAGCATCAGCTTAAAGACTTTCTGAATAATGAAGCAAGACCTCCTGGTACACAGAAAAAGCAGGAAATTTTCCATTGAGCACAGCAGAATGGAGACAGACATACAGTCCTGAGACGGGGCCGGCCTCAGCCATAGGCCAGGCCCAGGCAGAGAGCACAGGAGGGGCCCGGAGTCTTGCGAGGCCCAGGGGCCATGCCCTCCTTCCACTCCCTTTGCTGGGTTTTCTCTGCAGAGAGCACCTGCACTTCCATTCATGGTGCATAGAAGGAGCCCTGGGGAGGTCCTTGACCCCAAATATCCCCCTTAGTAGCCTGCTGCCGCTGCCCAACTCATTCACATTACTGTTTCAACTCTTCTTACTGTTGCCTCTAGCTCTCCAGACCCCAGCCCAGTCTCCAGAGACATGTGGGCCTGGTCACTGCCAGGAAGATGTCCCCTTCCCTCCCTGGATGGAGCCCAGGCAGACTATGGTGGGCTTGGGGGCCTGAGCTGCTTGGTGCTGGGACTTGCTCTCCCCCTCCAGGTGGGATAAGCCAAGGGGCCTTGGACAGCCAGCAGAGGATGCTCCTCCATGGGAGAAGTCCATGCTGCTGTTTCCACCCATGGCCTCCTCCACAGCAGCCTCTAGTCCCTCGGGCCACATCTGAATGAAGGGGTTTAACCATGACTTTGCCCTCCCTGGATTCCCCACGACCCAGTATTCACCCTTGGACCTCCCTGCCTCCCTGTCTGTTACACAGGGCAGATGGAGATGCTGACCTGGGGGTTGTCGTAAAGATGAAATAGGATCAAGTTCATGAAAGCTGGCTGTGAGTGCTGAAGCTATGCCTGGGGAGGTGGAGGGCGCCCACCCGGAGATGCCTGTGGGGGCACTGAGGTTTCAGTTCACACGGGTGCCTCTTTCCATGGGCTGACAGGCGGGTCAAACAGCCCACTCAGTCACAACCTGGTCCACCTAGACCCTGGGCTGTGGGTCCTCCATGAGCTGCCTAAGGGCCCTGACGTCCCGCTGTGCTCGGCTCTCGCCAGGACATTCTGCTAGTGCCACTCAGGCTGCCATGACAGATGCCACTGGCTGGGTGGCTTCAACAACAGAAGGGGACTCCCCCACAGCTCTGGAGGCTGGAAGTCCAAGAGCAAGGTGTTGTCAGCTGGTTTTTGCTGAGGCCTCTCCTTGGCTTGCAGATGGATGTCGTCTCCCTGTGTCCTCACACGGTCATCTCTCTGGGCATGCACAGGTCTGCCGTCTCTCTCTCTCCTTCTCTGTGTCCTAATCTCTTGTTATAAGAACATACTGAATTGAGGTTCACCTTAATGACCTAATTTTAATTTAACTACCTCCTTAAAGGCCCCGTTTCTAAATACAGTCACATTCTGAGGTACTGGAGTTAAGGCTTCAACATACGAATTTGGAGAGAAACAATTCAGTACATAAGAGACATAGAATGGTCCTCCAGTCCAATGTTACTTTTTTAATTTGTTAATTCATTCAACGGTTATCTATGGGATGCATACAATATACCAGAGGCTGTTCTGAGTGATGTATTTAAGGGGAATACAGTACAGTAGTGGATGAAACAGAACATGTTCTGCCCGCGTGGAGCTTGTGTTTCAGGGCAGGGAGATAGACAAGATGTAAATAAACAACACAAGTGTAGAATCTGTCAGCTGGCATTAGGTTGTGTGGAAAAACTACATCGTAATTAAGGGAATCAGAGACCGAACTTGCTCCAGAAGGACACAGGGAGCAGACAGGTGGACCAGCAGTCACTCTGAGAAGCAGCCTGCATTTGGGCATTCAGATGGAGCTGCGTGGGGCCCCACCTCTCAAAGCACCGACTCTGCCTGGTGCTGACAGTTCTGTAGCAATGGATTCATGTTCTGTGGTATTAATGGTTCATTTAGCTGAATTCTTTCTTCCAGTTATAAATTGGAGAGTGACTTTAGACTTTGCCAGTCACTGTGGATTTACGAAGGCGACAATGATGAATGTACAGATTAGCAGGGATCAGTTTCTGATGTGGTCATTACCCTTAGTGCCTGGCAGTGTCTTAGTGCCCTAATTAAGCAAGGGGAATCGGAAGAGTCCTGTTTGTTAATACAGAAAAAAGCGTTTGGTTTCAATACACAAGAGGCAGGTCGGGTGCCGTCATGGCTGAGAAAGAGGCAATAGCGATGATAATAAAAGCACCAGAGAAGCTCCTTAACACTTTGCAGCCACAGGTCAGGATTTCCTCTGTGCTCATGGTGGAGATAAAGAATCAGAGATGTAGAAATATTGGCCCCAAACCCATATTGAGGCAGAAGCTCCCGCCTCCATGTAACTCCCCTGGGACCAGCATTCTATGGCAGGAAACCTTGATGTGGTGTTGAAGGCCATGGTGAGGTCACGCATCTCATCCCGTGAACTCTTCGATCCAATCCTGACTTTGCAACTTGCCTCTGTGCTCATGCCATGGCCTCACTTGATACATCAAAAGAAGAGGAAAGCACCAGCAGGGGCAGCCGCGCACTCGGAGCTATTTAATCAACCACCTTTGGTGGGACAGAGTCAGGAACAGAATTATAATTTCCTTTTTAAAGATGAGAAAAAGGCAGGGGCTTAGAAGGCCCAAGAGACTCACCCAAAGTCACATAGCCAAGAGACAATGGGAGGCGTTGGCTGGCTACTTTGGGCCAAGGAACCCCTGCCTTGCCTCCACCTTGGTGACCTCTTCGTGCACAGACTGGACCACATAAGGTTGGCTCCTTATGCAGCTGAAAGCAATGGCTGGCCCCCAGGTGGGTCCCAAGAGCCCCAGGTTCACTGAAGATGCAAATCTCTGCTGTGCCCAGAGGCTGACCAAGGAGAAAGCTTGGATTCCATGCTGGGTGTGAAGCTGAGCTCCTTCCTTGTTGTTCTGAGGATGTCACCATGCCCAGCCACCGAGGGAAAGGCAGCTTCTTTAAAGCCTGATGGATTCCAACGGGTCTCTAGCAGAACATCTGAAGCCTCTAATCAGGCAGAACCCAGTCCAGACCACCCTGGTTGTCAGACGACCCGCAAGAGGGTCCCTAGGGCATAAGCCATGCAGGCACTGGCCTGGGAGTTCTCAGGAAACTCCATTCCCAGACTGGTCTGGAATATTCAGCTTTGATGATAAACTACTCACACTCTAGCCCCCATGTGGGGTTTACCACGGTCTCTCCCCACTCAGTGTCCCCTGTCCCGAGGCAGATTTGGGAGTCCTCTTGTGCCCATTCCCCAGAGACTGAAGATTTTGAGTGGGTTGCGACCCTGTCTGCTTTCTCTTTGGGTCTCACCCACTGCTGTTAGAAAAAGAGCTTGACACAGCCGGTGCATGGATGATGCATGGAGGAACAGGTGGGAAGGTGGCCCAGTCACAGTCCCTGCCCAAGCATGCCGGGGTTACATTCTGGGTAAGCAGAGCAGAGGGGCAGTCACAAAGTGATCAGAGACCAAATGACACTGCCAATTAGCATGGTCAGGATAGCACTGTCCAGGGAGAAAGACGGAATTGCCCCCTAGAGACCAACTACATGTTTTAGGTGCCTGCAAAACCAGGTCCAGTTCACATGATGAGTGACTCAGAAGTTTGCAATGAAAAAAATTCAAAAATATTTTCCTTCCTGCATATCAGTAATTTTTGTGTCTGAGGTTTAATAGTATTTGAATTACCCATTGGGGCATGGAGTCACTCTTTCCAGTGCTCTAATATTCTAGCCCCCACCTTGCACCCCACAGACAGCTTCTTCTGTAGCGCCTGGTGGATAGTGGCGAGAAGGTACCTCTCTGATGTTTGTCCTGCCCTCAAAGCACACCTCAAAGCCTTGATCCCTGTCCAGACCTGTTAGAGAAGGACCCTGGGAACACTCATGACTGCAGGCCTGGGATCTGAGAACTGTACCTAGGGCATGTCAAGGCACAGCCTGCCCTGGGCATGCCACACAAGCAGTTTTACCAACATGAACTCATCATACCTTCATAAGAAACCCACCCATTTCATAGAAGATGAAACTTGAGACTCAGGGAAGTGAATGAGTCTGTTCAAGATATTAGCTAGAAAAGGGTAGGACAAAGAATCTAACCCCAGGTGATGTTAACTCCCATACCTGAGTTTATACGTGGTACTAGGCCGCCTCTCCTGAGTGCTACGCTGCCCTCTGGGCAGTTTTCCTAACTCCAAAGCCTTCACCTCTCCTCCTCCTTTTCTTCCTCCTTCTTCCTGTCTATCTATATCCAGCTGGCCAATCATAGCCAAAATGGCCTCTGAAGACTCTCCCAGGAGTCTGCAGGATGCTCCCTGCACGTATCCAAGGCTACGGCCACTCTCCTTACTTTCCAAACTCCTGGAATATGGCTCTGACTCCCGCTGCACCTGGGCTATCCTCTATTCCAGCTCAAGGCTGTTTCTCTGTGTAGTCAAGTTTTTCCTCCTGAGTCACCCACCTTCAGGCCTGTGCGCACACTGTTATCCTCACTGGAAGGGCCTTTTCTGGCTACCCACACAAATCCATCAGTTCACATCCTTGCCTGGCACCCCTTGGGACTCTCTGTAGTAACTGGCAGGGCTTGAAGCAGAGAGGAGTCCAGTGGCTACCGAGTCACTTATCTCCTCTTCATATTATGAGTTATTAAATAACATTAGTCTCTATTTCAATCCAACCACCTATTTCATATTTGTTTGTCTGTCATTTGACCCAGACAACTCTAAGGCTTCTTATACACCACATGCCATCCATGTCACTGGTGGCTTGGTTAGACAGCTTGAAACCAATGGCCATTGATAAGAACTGATGGGTGTGTACTTGTTAGTATAATAGGATCAATGGACTCCATTATAGAGAGACGGGGGTGTGGGTTCCTGAAGGGACAGCTCTGATTCTTCCACTTACCAGCTGATAAACATACCAGGGCCACAAAAGAGGTAGCAACCAAGTTTCTTCTCCTGACAACTCACACACATGCCCTGTCTTCAGACAGCTCAATGACTTAGTTTGTCGGAAAGCAGTTGATTTTTTATTTACTGAAATACCTTATTTCCATGTTTGAATTCCTCAAATGCCTATGCCATATATCCATCTACTTCTGCAACCTAGTTTGTCGCCATCCTCTGGTTTATTCTGTGGTTTGTGTAGAACAGGATGTCTTGAGTATGTGGAATAATCCCTGAGCTTTCAGTTCTTTGAAATCTCCCCTCGCCTCTTGCATCAGGATCTGCTGCTTCCTTTGCCTTCAGTGTTTGCTTGGCCAACTCCTATTCTTCCCTGAAGGACAGATTCACAGGTCTCCTTCTCAGTGGGACCTTAGTTGACCCCCTCTTTACTTAGAACATGTGTAATTACTTGTTCATTCCCTCCCTCATTAGATTTTAAGCTCCCTTAGGGCAGGGCTCCCTCCACCTTTTTCATCTCTTTATTTCCAGTGTGTAACATGATACTGCCACAGAGAAGACACTCAATAAATATTTCTTCAAAGAATGAATAAATGTTCAAATTAAGGCCATTAATCCAGTGTGATGATGCCAACAGTCCCACTTAATAATCTGCCCGAAGCCCTTTCCTTTGCTGTTTTCCAAGAGGAGATTGAAGCGCCCAGGGCTCCCACGGAGGCAGCAGCCATGCGCAAGGCTTGTCAAAGAGGCCACAACTCAAAAAACAACTGGTTCAGGTGTTAGCCTTTTCCCCCTTCTCCACAGAGCAGAAGTCACATGGAATGAGGTCCCACGGTCTCCTCTATAAACATGTTTGGATGTTTCTCACTTAGGTCAACATTGACAGTCATTGGAAGTGGCACATTTAAACACAAAAAGCACGAGGCATTAACAGATCCAGCCGCTCAGGGCCCTGCACCCTTTACACGAAAAGCCCTTAAATAAACGTAACATGCCTCAATTGTGTAAATGCCAGGGCTTTCGAAGCCACTTGCTCCCGTGTGCCCTTGATGGGCCTTTCTTCGACTTTCTGTCTCTGTGGCCACAGAGGACTCGAAGGCCAGGGGAGGGGGAAATGGGCACCCTGGCACTTGCACAGCCTCAGTCTCAAGGAAGCCAGGAGGGAATGGGGCTGCAATCCCAAACTGCACTTCTGTGAATTCCACTTGCTAAAAGGCTGCACTCCCACACTTGTTGGCCTGTATCCAACCAGGGGTTATGTCAGCTGTGGCCACTGCATATCTTGGGTGTTTTTCCCCAAGAAGTTACTGTGTCACACTGCAGTCCCCTCTGGGCTGTGTGCGTAATGCCCTGCAGCCCACTGGCATCTCTGTCACTCCAAAGCTCTTCTGTGCACGCTGTGTCATGGTGACCATGGATGCACACCTGTGGGGTGGTGGAAAGGTAGAGTCTTCATCTGTTGATGAGGAAACTGAGGCATAGTACAGTTGCCTGATTGCCCAGACCTCCCAGGCCAAGGGCTCCCTTCCAGATAGCAAGCACCCTCCATATCCACCTGCACAGGTGCCAAGTGCCAGCCCCTCTGCCAATGATGCCAGACGTGATGTCATTGCCAGAACCCACGGCCGCTCTCCAAGGCTTCCCACACAGACTGCTGCAGAGGCCCTACTCCCGGGGACCACTCTTGAGGTCCCCATGTATTTGCATTAAGGTATCAGGGGACCATCATTTTTTAAAGGTCCAGCCTATGTCTGAGGGATGAGGGAGGCTGGTCTATGCAGCCATTGGGTTCTTGGCTTGACTATGTACCTCACTGGACTTGCACACCCTTCCTGGAGTGCCTGGGCCCAGGTACAGCCTATGAGGGGATGGGCACAGTGGGCAAGGCTTGATTCAGCAGGATGGGTTCATGGCCATTTGCAGGACAAAGAACTTGTAGTTTTGATTTTGCAGCCATCATCCCAAAGTTGAAAGTGACATCACTGACACAGAAGCCTGGGCACCCCCACTGGTAAAAATATCAAAGAAGGGAAAGAGTATTTTACAGCCTCAGGTTAAGCCACCTGGGCATAAAACATGGGGTGTTTTATGCCCAGGGTGTAGCCATGGGGTGTTAGTGGCCTGGGGAGCATGTTCACTGTGTGCACTGGGTGGGCAGGAGAGGCTGCATCTGTTCTCCGGGTCTTTGGAAACCAGGAGTCCCTCCCTTCTCCTCACCATCCCCAGTACTTTGGCATCTCCCTGCAGTCTGCCTCTTATGAAATGTCTGGCTTTGATTTCTCAGAGTCCCAGCCCAGGGAGCTGGAGCGGGAACACAGGGCAACAGAGCATGATGAGAGCGGGCACCACTCACTCTGCCGGGGCACTAGGAATGGACACAATAGCTCGTGGGTCAGCAGAAGAAATCCAGCACCATCAGAGTCTGTGTTAGGTCGAACAGCATCCTCAAAATTCTCCTCTTCCTGAATCTGTTGTTGAAACCTTATTCAGTCATAAGGTATTTGCCGATAGAATCAAGTTTAGATACGGTCATATCTGATTAGGGTATGTCCTAAATCCAACATGACTAGTGTCCTCATAGGGAGAGGGAAGTTGAGACACAGAGACACAAACACACAGAGAGAACACAGCCTGGGGATGGAGACAAAGATCGGAGCCATGGATCTAGAAAGCCAAAGAACACCAAGAGATCCTGCCACCATCAGAAGCTGGGAGGGAGGCAAAGAAGGACCCTCCCTTCCAGCCCCTGTTAGGAACCAACCTTGTTGACACCTTGATTTAGGACTTTTAGTCACTACAACTGCAAAGGAAGGCATTTCCAGTGTTTCAAGCCACAGATTGTGATATCTTCTCATGGCAGACACAGGGCACTAACATGGGACCCTTGTCACCCTGCCCCAACCCAGGACAGAAACAGGGACACTGTCCAGGAACTCATTAGGGAGGGTCTTTTGCCTGTGTGTGTGCATGTGCAGGCCACAGGGATTACACAGAGGACCCTGAAGGACAGGAGGCCAGGGCGCACATCTCGCTTCTGTGTCAAACCATCCCTGTATTGTCCTTGATCTGATGGTTGAGCGGGTGAGCTCGCAGGAACAGGGTGTTCACCGTCTTTGGAGCAGCCCCATCTCACGTGATTGAATTCAGGCAACTGGCTCCAGACCTGTTCTCCAGATGGATCCACGGAGGTGTAGGTCCTCCCAGCTGTCTGTCGCTGGCACACCGGTGTCAGCTCGGGTAATTGCAGAAGAGCTGCAGCCAGGTTTCTGGGGCTGAACATCACTCACAGTTGTTTTGCAGATGCAACCGTGGGCTGCCCTGGACCTGTGGCCCTAATTTGCATAATGGTCTTTGTCCAGAAGGAGAGAGGGAAGGGGAGAAGGAGAGCAGCTGCCTCTTTCTGCTGGTCCTGCCGGCCAGGGCTGGGAAAGCTGATGCCATCTGTTGGAAGGGATTGGCCCCTACTCCAAGGGGGCCAGGAGCTCCAGAAACCAGGAAAGAGACTGACTTCAGGAGGCAAAGTCCCTCTCAGAGCGCCCACTGCCAGGCTGCTGTCTCTGGGAGGCTGAGTCATGCTACCATGACTGAGTCTCACAGAGACTGGCAGCTTCTGAAGTGTCCTCAGATGCTGGGGTCAGCTGGAAGATCCCGGAAGTGTCCATTCTACTTCTAAGCTGTTTTAGACATGACCACAAAGCCACCTTGCCAGCTACAGAGGGCGCCTTAATCCAGCTAAGAATCCAGCTGCAGGGTCAATGGTAGATGGTTTCCCCGCTCAACTCAACCCAGGGCAAGAACTCTGGGCTCAGACCTTGCCAGAGGAGCCTGAGAACCCAGACATGAGCCCCAGTATGGAGCAGAGGAGACTGCCGTTGGGGAGACCACCTCTCCACCAACTCCCCATCCCCCAAGGTACTGGCACTGTCTCCTCTCTACAGTCAAGCCTGAGCAGGTTCTGCAGAAAGCTCCCCAGGGAGGAGGGTGCACTGGGGCAGAATTCAGGACTAGCAAGCCCGCTGGGGTGGGGGCAAGGCTAGTGGCAAGAGACCCCTTGACTAAAAATGCTGCCACCACCATTCCTAGGGTGCCCTGGAGCCTGGGATGGAGCATGTGAGGTATCCCTACCCCCACCCCCTTCCCGTAAGGTCATTCCACTGGGTACAGTCAATTTCCTGCAGACCTGGTTCAAGCTCAGTGCCAGGCTGGGCCTCATTCGACCTGAGCATTCGAGACCTCCTGGAGGGCAGGAAAAAGTCCCCACCCCAGCCTCTCCCACAAAGATGCTGAGCATCATCGGAGCCTGAGATCTCGCTAGCAGTGCCGGAGACAGGTTCTGCTATAGGCCCTGTCTTCTGCAGTTTGCAGAGCAGCTATTACAGTGCAGACTTCTTAAACACATGATGCTTTGAAAAGTCTGGCTTTGCTTGTAAAGCGGAGAGAGCACAGGATTTGGAATCAAAAGAGATCCAAACCATATCACATACCCTTCTCCAAGGCCTGCCACCCAGTTCCTGAACTTGGCAGGGCAGAACATTCCCTAGGACCTCCCTCCAACACGGAGACAGATGTGCACAGCAACAAAAGGCACACAGTTTGGAGTTGAACCCAGGCGGTTTCTGAGCTGAGCTCTGAAATTAAGCCAAACTAAGGCGTGGCTGCAGAGAGACAGGGCTCCTCCTCTCCTTGCTGGGGGACAACCCGATTCACTCTGCTGGACCTCAGTGTCCCCACCTGGAGATGAGGGGAAGCTGCAGAGTCCTCTGGGAAAGAAAGTGCTTCGCAAACTAGAAAGAGCTCCAGAAATGTGCCCTCCATTCACCCATGTCCCCGGGGGCACGCCTCATCCGGGCAAATGGAAATCCCAAAGCTTGGTTTCTTTCCTAGGCCTCTTAGGCCTACTCCTACCTTCTGCTCTTCTTGGCACGCTTGACTATGGAGAATAAGGCCTCATTTATGGAAACGTTTCACTCAGTAGACTCCATGTCCTTTGTTTATCTCTCAAGACTGTCAGCTCCGGCCGGGCGCGGTGGCTCAAGCCTGTAATCCCAGCACTTTGGGAGGCCGAGACGGGTGGATCACGAGGTCAGTAGATCGAGACCATCCTGGCTAATATGGTGAAACCCCGTCTCTACTGAAAATACAAAAAACTAGCCAGGTGAGTTGGCGGGCGCCTGTAATCCCAGCTACTCGGGAGGCTGAGGCAGGAGAATGGCCTAAACCCGGGAGGTGGAGCTTGTAGTGAGCTGAGATCCGGCCACTGCACTCCCGCCTGGGCGACAGAGCAAGACTCCGTCTCAAAAAAAAAAAAAAAAAAAAAAGGACTGTCAGCTCCTTGTTTACTTAAATAGAGATTTAATCAAAAGCAATAGAAGGTGGTCTTCTGGCTGGCTCTCCCCTGCTCGCTCCTAAATGCCAGAGCATGCCTCACTCCCAGAGCGTGCTCACGTTGCCGAGGCATGCCATAGGTATCTTTCACTTTATTTTCTTTTGGACTGCAGGCTCTTTCGAGGGACCTAATATGGAATGAATGTTTGTTTTGCCCCAAAAGTCTTCTGTTGAAGCCCTAATCCCTAATGTGATGGTATTTGGAGAAGGGACTTTTGGGAGGTGATAAAGATTAGCTAAGGTCATGAGAATGGGGCCCTGATGCAATAGGATTGGTGCCCTTAAAAGAAAAGACACCAGGGAGCTCTCTCTCTCTCTCTCCTCTCTCCCCCTCCCTCTTTCTTTGTCTCTTTCTTTGAATGCCCAAATTAGAGTCCACAGAAACACACAGCAAGAAGGCCGCTGCCTACAAGCCAAGAAGAGAGGCCTCAGAATGAACCTACCAGGCCAGCACTTTGATCTTGGACTTCCCAGCCTCCAGAACTGTCAAAATAAATGTCTGTGGTTTAAGCCACTCAGCCTGTGACATTTGGTTATGGCAGCCTAAGCAGACTAAGACAGGACCCTTTCCTGAATTCCTGCCACCCAAGAGACTCAATCCATTGCACCCTGTTCCATGTCTGTCCACCTGGTCCTGAGAACACTAGAAACCTGGTCCAACCCTGAATTGAATTTGTTGGCATTCTGGGGCTTATTGAGGCCCTGGAAGTTCTCATGGATTGGAGTTTTTCCATAGCTCACACGGGCATATCTCAGCACCCCTCTCTGTTCACAGGAGGTGCCAGCCTGTGGGGTGACTGCTCCAAGACTCCTGCCTCCTTGCTGCCAGTTCCTGTAGAAGGCGGCCTCCTGGGCTCATGGGCACTGCCAGCCAGAACTGTTCCTGTCTAGCTGCAGCCGCAGCAGCAGCCTCATGGAGGTGAGGCGTGTGCTCCTCAGGGAGGGCAGAGCACATCAACGCAAGCGGCCAGCACACCATGCCCCTGGCACGGGCTGATGTACCAGCTGCAGCTCCAACAACTGTCATCTGACATCCTGACACAGACAACTGCCAGGAGCTTGGAGGCCTGGGCAGATCTTTCCCACCACGCCCGGACCCCCGGGCCCAGCCTCCAGCCAAACAGGTGTACAACAGCCTGTTGCAGCTCCTCTGAGAAGGCCATAGGGCCCGGAGAGGTCTCTGAGTGAAGAACAGATGAAAAGAACAAAGGCGGTTAGGCCTTGCGTTGACAAGCTCATTGATAACAGTTTAGGGGAAGCAGGTCTGCCTGGTGACAACAAATTGCTCCTAATGGCTTTTGCTGCCTGCAAGCCCCCATCAGAGACAACAAGCTGTCAGGCTGGTCTAAGGGAGGCACATTCCCCTAAGCAGAGGGACCCCCGTTACTTCTCACTTCCCAGGGCTTGCCCCTATGGGGACACTATGTGGTGGACACAAGTAACCAGGAACCCAGCACTGTGGGAAGAGTAACGGTTTGAGTGATGACAGCTGTCAGATTTCTCATTCCAAATGTCAGCCTCACTCAGGCATGCTAAGTGCATCCAGGTAAGCCCAGGTAAGGCATTACATTTTGCAACTTCATTTTGCAAGTACAGAAACTCCAACTCCGAAGGGTTCATTTTCCCAGGGTTGCATCATGGAGAGAGTGGCAGAACTCAGCTCAGAAACTGCCTGGGTTCAGCTCCAAACTGTGTGCCTTTTGTTGCTGTGCAAATCTGTCCCCATGTTGGAGTGAGGTCCTAGGGAATGTTCTCCCCTACCAAGTTCAGGAAATGGGTGGTGGGCCTTGGAGAAGGGTACGTGATACGGTTTGGATCTGTGTTTCTGCCCAAATCTCATGTCAAATTGTAACCCCCAATGTTGGAGGTGGGGCCTGGTGGGAGGTCATTGAGTCATGGGGTGGATCCTTCATGAATGGTTTAGCACCATCCCCTTGTTACTGTATAGTGAGTGAGTTCTCATGAGATCTGGTCATTTAAAAGTGTGTAATACGCCACATCTCTGTCTCTCTTGCTCCTGCTCCAACCGTGTAAGATGTGCCTGCTTCCCCTTCACCTTCTGCCATGACCGTAAGTTTCCTGAGGCCTCCCCAGGAGCATAAGCCCCTATGATTCCCGCACAGCCTGCAGAACCGTGAGCCAATTAAACCGCTTTCCTTTATACATCACCCAGTCTTGGGTATTTCCTTATAGCAGTGTGAGAACAGACCAATACTGTGTGTAACCCAAACCCTGTCTCCTTGAAATGCCAACAGATATCTTCTTTAAGGAAAATGACAAGGCTTGCAGAGGCTCAAGGAAAATCATCTTATTTTTAGAAAGGAAAGCAACAAGGCAAAGCCAAGCAGGGTTAGGGTGAGCCAGGAGACTGGGGCCACTATCTGCAGGTGACTCCTCTTCTTTTATCCTCATGGCACCAACTGAGACAATGTGGCCAACCTGTTTCTGGGGATTTGCTCTGAGGAACTTCTGCCTTGTCCCAGAAAAGCATATTCAGAAAAAGGCATGTCCACGCACAAGACTCTCAGCCTCCCCCACTGGAAGTGCAGGTGACAGTGCCATTGTTCAGGGGGTGGTCAGCAGTGACAGCAGCCTCAGCTGTGCCCAGCAAGGGCCTGCCATGGCACCGCACCTACATCCCCTACCTCTGTGCCCTCATCTAGCAGGCCCTGGAGGCTGGCAGGTGGCATTAGCCCACCCCACCCCACCAGCCAGCCCTTTCTCCCCCATCCTGAGTCAGACAGGGGGATCGATCTAAAAGGTTAGTGACTTTCTCACCTCCTACTCAGACAGGGCTGGACTTGGTGGTGAGGACTTGCGCCAAAGGATGCTTCACCTCACTAGTCAAGTTTGCCTGTTTCAAGGTAAATAAAGATAGTGAGTACCAACAATACAATCGCCATGGGTGACTGATACAGTTTAGTTCTGTGTCTCTACCCAATCTCATGTCAAATTGTAACCCCCAGTGTTGGAGGTGGGCCCTGTGGGGAGGTGACGTGATCATGGGGGTGGAATCTTCATGAGTGGTTCAACACCATCCCCTCGATGCTGTTCCTGTGATAGTGAGGGAGTGAGTTCTCCTGAGATCTGGTTGTTAAAAGCTGTGTGGCCCGTCTCCCCTCTCCTCCTCCTGCTCCAGCCATGTAAAGTGCTGCTTCCCCCTTTACCTTCCACCATGAGTGTACATTTCCTGAGGCCTCCCCAGAAGCAGATGCTGTCATGCTTCCTGTACGGCCTGCAGAACCATAAACCAATTAAACCTCTTTTCTTTGTAAATTACCCGGTCTCAGGTATTTCTTTATAGCAATATGAGAATGGGTTAATACAGTGACTATTTTTGGATAATGTGAATTAAAATAAAAATGCAGCACCTGATTTCCAGCCTAACGGTGGGTGATGCATTCATCCATTGTTCATTCACTCATCTGTTGCTTCCCATGGTGGCTGCCTAGTAAGTAGCTCCATCCCACCCTTTTGTTTGGGGTGAATTAATAAAAACATTCACCTGCTCCATTCACCTGTTGTGCCCTTTGGCTGCTGTAACCAATCAATAGTTACTTACTGTCTCACATCTGGCATCTATAAGTCTGAAATGAGTTTCACCGAGCTGAAATCAAGGCATAGGGAGGGCCGCAATTCCTCAAGAGGCTCCAGAGGAGGATCCTTCCTTGCCTTTTCCAGCTGCTGGTGGCTGCCACCAAGCCTTGGCTTGTAGCTGCATCACCCCATTCTCTGCCTCTATGGTCACATTGCTGCTCTGTCTTCTGGGTCAAATCTCTGTCTGTCTCCCAAGAGAACATTTGTGATTACATTTAGGGCTCGCCCGGATAATCCAAGATCATCTCCCCATTTTGAGATTCTTCATTTATTTACATCTGCAAAGTCTTTGCTGGATAAGGGAACACTCAGGGTTCCAGGAATCAGGACCTAGTACCTCTGGAGGCTGCTACTTAATCTACAACACCCACTATTACATGGTCAGTTAATTGTAGGTACCCACAGAATGGGGTAAGATGCACCTATCAGTTGTGGTGTTTTTCGAGATTTTGTTGTATTTCCCCTATCCTCGTGGTTCTGGAAGCTGCAGCTCCAGTCTGCAACCAGGCAGATTTGCTGCCACCTGGACCAGGAATTCCCTTGAGTGCTAGGACGATGGATGCATTCATTTTCCTACTTGCTCTTTTCAATGTTTTCCAAATGTTCGCTAGGAAAGGATGTTACTTTTTGCTGTCTGTCTGTTGTGGCCTTGTCCCTGTGTATCCTGGTACCCACAACACACATAGACGTGGAGCGGGTGCCCTACACCTGTTGAGTGAGTGGACCTTGATGATGAGGGAAGACAAAGCAGTTTAGATGGTGAGGGGAACCTGTCTGTGTCCCGCCTCTGGGCTTCCGTGCTGCGTGCCGACCCATTGCCTAGCGCCTTTTGGCATACCCAGTGGCTGTGGGTGCCTCATTCTGCATCCTCTCTCTTATTTCCTGTGCCTCCTTTGGGTGGGTGCTAAGGAACTACCACAGGTCATGCCCAAACCTCAGCCACTGGGTTGCAATGCTGGAATTTGCAGCAATCCAGACAATAAAGTCACACCCAGTGCAGTTGTGCGGCCTGTTACAAGTGGGCCTTGACTTAGCACCTATCACATTTCTAACGCCCACGCAGGTAGGATGGGGGATGTTTTATTCCCCTTTTGCAGCTCAGGAAATTGAGACTGGGAGAATTCAGTCGCTCGCCCCAGGCCACTCAGCTGGGAAGGGCCAGGGATCTGAACCTGGGGCTGTGTAACTTCCCAGCCTGGAGTTTCCTCGGCAAACCAGGGCAAGACAAGGAGCCTAATAAAGCTGACCAAACTGCGTGGTGAAACAAAGTTTTAAAAGTTATGTTTTGTTTTCATTATTTTTATCTAAAACAATCAAACATGTGGAAGGTGGGGTGGGGGGACCCTGTTCTAAAGGGTACCCACCCACCCACAGGGTGTTCCCTCCACACAGTGGGACTTTGCATTCACCAGATGTCGAACCCAAGGCATGAGTTCCAGCCATGTCCTCGGCGCCCTGCTGCGGGGCATGGCTGCCCATCCTGCTACTGTCTTCCAGTGCCCTAGGTTTCCTTTCCAGCTTTTACAATTTAATTTGGTGCCAGTTTTCGGGGAATTCCTAGTTGGAAGCAGGGCAGCACCGGGGTCCACTTGCCACAGAGGCTGAGGCCTGGCAGGAGGAGCTTTCTTTCCAGGCTCCTGTGGGCATACACTGCTGTCGCCCCAGGCCCTGCTCACCGCAGGCTGGTCCGCATGCCAGGCCCTGCCATTTGGCACCCTCGCTGGTCCTCGAGAGAGCAGTGAGCAAAGCATCACCCTTGCAGGCCAGTGCCAGTCAGGACGGGGCATTTGCCCAATCACCCTGGAGCGGCCCGGACTTCTAGATGAAGCAGACTGCTGCCCTTTGATGCGCTTTTATTCACACCCTTTAAGAGCATTGAATTCACCCTGAAAGTGAAGTGGTTTATTTATGACCCCAGCCCTCACGTGGTGGTGAGTGGCGCCAACACACAGATGATTGTTTTTGGCTTCATCAGTTTTTGGTGATGTTTGCTCAACAGCATTAAGCTGAAATATCATTTGCCGGGGATCACTGCCCATCAGGCACTTAATTACATACAAAATTACATTTCCTTGCGGTTTCACCGAAAGCCCAGGGCATTGGGATAATTACTAAGAGAAAAGATAAAAATCAAGTTTATCCCCCAAACCGTTCCACCAAACAGCAGCGAACAAAAGTATACAATGCTACCACTGAAATGTCCGTCTCTTGCAAAGTCAAGGCATTGAGAGTTGGCGCCTCAACCTCACCCTGCCTCACTACAGAGCTGCACAGATGACAGCTGCTTCCAGATAAGGCGGTGCGGGGGCCTTGAGGCTCTAGGACTCTTCGCAAAGCCCAATAAGGTCATTCCTTTTGAAAATTTCCAAAGGAGGCCATTGTGCCTTTCCAATTTTTTTTTTTAATGAGTAAAAAGACAGAGATTAAACAGAGACTGTATTTCTAGAACTTTGGAAGGAGAAGGGCCTGGTTCTGCTCACTAAGTGACCTTGGGTGAGTCCTCACCTCTCTAAGACACCCTCACCAGGAAGGTGGGGCAGCACGGCTCGCCTCCTAGGACTGCAGCGAAGCTTCCATGAGCTCATGTAGGCAAAGTGCTTGGCTCAATCCCTGGCCTACACCAGGTGCACAAAAAAATGGGAACGGTTCTGAGGACTGTTTCTGCAGGATTTTACAGAGGCAAAGGAGTCCTCTGCCTTTGTTCAGCCTGGTGGTCCAAACACTCAATTTTCTCTTGACAGTCCTATGCCCAAACTCTCTGCTTGCTCTGTGCAAAGGAGGCTGGGCTCTGGTTCACACCCCCAAGTGAAATGGGAGGAAGGTGGGGTTTGAGACCCCAGTGCTCAGCTCCTCTACTCCTGCCGGCAGCCATCTCCCCGCTAGGGAAGTCACCGACAGCAGCGTTTGATTCCCTGCCCCACTGGGCACGAGGGAAGAACATGCTTTTGATGTGAAGTGATGGGGCAAGCCCCCACCCTCAAACCCTCTTGATCTCTGTCTCTCTCCATGACCTTGCAGACGTTTCCCTAGACAGAGACCAGCTTCTCCTGGGAAGTAACTGGCTGCCAGCCTGCCCTCTCCAGGCCCCGAGGGCCCAGTGGAGGGTCTGCGCTGGGCTGCAGCTGATTTTCAGGGCGTGGGGCTGGGTTCCCGCTGTGCATATGTTCCGCACTCTCGGCTGAGGCCAGATGAAGCTGTAGGCTGTTTAGGGGCCAATCTGGGTAAGCCAGAGAGCACAAAAACAGGATACCTCTGGAAGGCTGGAGGCAAGATTCATTTAAACGGCTTCCACTGTCGTCGGTGTCACCGAGCTGAAGCTTGTCTTGTTTACCGGATGAAGGTTTCACACTGTGTCAACGTTCTGCCAGAATCCAGCATTAAAACGAGCAGTTAGTACAAGTCAGCCATAAACATGGCAGATCCGCGAGATGGGCAGAAGCCACTCTGAGATCCCCGGTGCAGCTTTTAAGCACTTGGCATGCTGCTCGCTCAAACTGGAGAGGGGGCTGTGTGCATCATTTGGGCCCGAGTGCAATGCACTTGAAATAATTACTTTAATCAGCAAAAGTTAATTACTTTAAATCATAAATTAATGGCAGAGCATTTGGCAGAGCCAAATGTGTGTGGCGAGGCTGTCAGCGGAAAACCCAGGTGAACCTGCGACCCTGCCTCGGCACCGCCAGCAGAAGCCGGGGCCCACCTACTGTGCGTGCCACTTCTGCGCCGTCAGGAAGAACTCTTTGTAACCGGAGAAGAGCCACCTTAAACTGTCACCTATAAAAAAAGGAGCCATAAACAAGCAGACTGCTGCTAGGCAGGTGCTGCTGGAGAAGCCGGCCCTTGACAATAATAAGATCTTAAAATGGCATCTGCCTTTATTTTATAGCACAATTGGAAAGATGGTTAAAAGTAATAAACCCAGCTGATATGTTTTATGAGTTGGTAGTTAGCAGTGTTTACTGTGGATGAAGATTTCGGAGAAGATACTGTCACCCCAAATGCAGCCCCTTCTCAGCATTTAGAGATCCGAGCCGCTGGAGGTGGAGGGGCCTCAGAGCAGAAGCAGCAGCCGCTGCACTGATCGTCTCTTCCCTCCCTGTTCTGGCATTTCAAAGAAGCAGCCAGAGTGATCTGGAGAGGAAAGGAGAGGTTCTTCCAAAGAAAGGGGGAAGCCTTTATGAACACATGCTCAGCCTGGATCAGCCTGGAGTGCCTGTGTGCTGGGGGCTTGGAGCATTGCAGATGATGCAAATGGCTGACCGTGGCACTGGGCAGGGTTGCCCACAACCTCTTTCAGGTGTCAAGCAATGTGGATGCAACTCACAGGCACAGGGAGAGGAAGAGCTGGTTAGGAAATGGGGTCCGCAGGGTGAGCGTGGAGCACTGGAACTTTCAGGATGTGGGAGCATGGTCATGGTGCAGTCTTCCCCCATGGGGCCAAACATATTATGGCATTCATTCCCGGCCACTCATTCATTCATTCATTCATTCATTCAGCAGAGACCAAGGAGCTCCCTGTGTACAGGGCTCATTCCAGGCACTGAAAGTAGAACCAGGAGTAAATCAGACTCAGTTTCTGTCCTCTCGACACTTACAGTTCAGTTGCAGGGAGTAAACAATTAAATATTGCAAATAAAGTGTCATCGGACTGTGATATGATAAGGGCAAGATGTGGGTCACACTGGCACACATGTGAGAAAATGTACTGACTTGGAAGGGGCCCCAAATAAAATCTCTAGCCGATTTATTGGGAGACCGTGCAGATCATCTTAGCTTTGTAACTGCAGCTTCTATAGATTGTCAGCAATGGATTGATTAAATATTCCCCAATTACCAGGACTGGATTGAGAACCTCAGAGGCCTAAGCAGACCATGATGATCCTCCTGTCCACACATAATACAGCTAAAAACAAAGCACACACTGTGTGCCCTGTGCTGCAGCAAAAGCATCTTTGTTTCTAGGTTCTCCCAATGCTAACAGCAAAGCCTTGAGTGCAGAGCCTGCTGCTGGGAGATCCAGGCCTTCCAAGCACTCCAAAGTCTCATCCAATTCTGGAGGGTTGCATGCCAAACTTCACACACACACACACACACACACACACACACACGTGCACGTGCCTCGCCCTTGCAGATAGAATCCTACCAAGTCCCTGGCGATTCAGGTGGACGCAGGCACTCAGGTATTCAGGTGGATACAGGCACTCAGGTATTCAGGTGGACGCAGGCACTCAGGTATTCAGGTGGACGCAGGCACTCAGACCTCCCAGTCTGCAGTGGAAAGTCCACCTACAGGAGTCAGTGTGTCCATGCTGGCAGGTGTGGCTCCCAAGAAAGTCTGGCAAGCCCTGAAGTACTTGCTGCCAACAAGGACAAACCCGACGCCTTAGTCTTTGGGCTGAAACTCCAGTGGGCTCTTATGTGGGATAATGGCAGGAGACCTGGGCTTCACCTCTGGCTCTGCGTGGCTTTAACCAGCTCTGCCAATCCTGGCCTCAGGCAACTTCTCCAACAATGAGAGTGGACAGGAGGACCACGAAGGCCCACTGGCTCTCCAGTCCAGGGAGGAGCAGCCCCTATTCACACACTAAAATGGGCCTGGGGTTGCTGGCTCCATTTTCCAAGAACACACAGGGCAATCCCACAGCTAGCAGGTGGCCCGGGCTCATGTCCTGGATGGCTTCCCTCACTCATGCCAGGTCTCGGGAAACCTGTGCCAGACTCTGACTTCTCCTTGGGGGGTTTCCTCGATCAACCAAATCCGTTAGCACCCCACCATGTCTCAGTTTAGCAGATCTTGAGCTGTGTGACTTAGGACTAGTTATGTAAGCTATTAGTGTCACCTCCTTATTTGCATGTTGGAGATGACAGTACTAACATCAAGGCATCCTGCAATAATTAAAAGCAACAAATGTAAGGAGGTGTCTAGCACACTTCCGGGAATATGACAGGTGCTTGCAGCCCCCACCCCCACTTGGTAACTAGGGACTAACAAAACTTGATCATCAAGGCATCATTGCTCTCTCGGGTCTACCCTGACTCTTTGCACCCCCAATAATTGACATCTTCAGAGCCCTGCTATATTTGCCAGTGCCATGAACCATGTGATGGCACATTCCACACAATGGTGTCCGCACCCCACTGTCCCTTGTTGGTGATGTGGCTCAGCTGGGCTGGATGTGCTCTGACACCAGGGAAATCCCCAGTCTGACCTCTGTGTAACCTGCTCAAGGCAGGTGAACAGAGAACAGAGGTCCTTAGAGGCTTGAGCCACTGGGAGAGCCACCCTGCTGGGTACATTTAGACACGGAACTGGGCTTATAAGAGGCCCTCCATCCAGTTTGCTGGCCTTTAGGATGAGCAGAGAGGTGGAGCATTGCTGCTCTGTGTTGTCTCAAGTGTATAAAAAAGAATCTCTCTGCACAGAGTCAATATCTCAAAAAAGTGTAGAATGCTAGAGATAAAGTGTTATCCCAGCTGAGCACAAGAATGAGATGATGTTGGGGTGCACTCTGGAGGACCCATCACCCAGCCCTGGCACAAGGGGGCTCAGAACTGGCAGAGGGGTGCCTTCCTAGATGCAAGACACAATCATATTTAGCAAGAAACATCTAAGAGTTGCCAAATAACAAATAACATTGCAGAAAATGAGAAACATTTTTTTCCTGTGCCATTAACGTCAGGGACTTGAGTTCTTGAGTACTTGGGATATTGCACCTGTTCAGAATTCCATTCTGTTCCGATCTGTCACAAGTATTTTGGCAGAACCATCATTAGCCAACCTCATCTTCAAAATACTCTGGGTCAGATTTAGTCTTGAGTCCCACATGGGAAATTTCCACTTTCATCCAAGTTTGTCAACAGCTCACAGGTCCACTCTCACATTGCAGGGTTCCAATTAAACTTGGCCTGGAATGAGACCTCATCTTCTTCATGATTTTCTTAGGATTATGATAAAACTTGAACCCAGCAATGTCTAATAGAACTTTCTGCAATGATGGAAATGGTCTATAGCGGAGCTTTCCAATATGGTAGTCACTGACCATCACATGGAATGTGGCTTGTGTGACTGAAGAACTAGATTTCAAATTTTGATTAATTTTCATTAATTTAAACGTATAGAACCACATGTGGCTGTGTTAATATCACAGTGCTCACCAGTGCCACCATAATTTACATTAGGAATGGCAACCAGAGAGTCTTAGATTTGCAAACAGTACTTGGGGAGTAGTGGTTTTAAATGCAGTGAGTCTCCATCTAACTGGGTCATCACCATCATGGGTGAATTCCTGCATCAAGGGTAGATGTTACTGCTACTGTCCACATTTCCCATTGGTTGGCTCAAGAGTAGGCAACTGATATCTGGGGAAAGATGCCTTTAATTCCAACACATTAGCATACCTCATCCATCAGGTTAAAAAATGGGATTTGTCTTGGACATATCCAGCAGGTACATGTGTGTTCCACATCCTTAGACACTAGAAACCAAAACTGCTAAGTTATCATCAGCTAAAAAACAATAAACACAATACAGTTTCATGCCAAATTAAATGCACGAAGACTATTTCTGTGATTTTTGAAGAAGATCAGAGAAAATTAAATGTGAATTTTGCATACAAAAAAGCCAATATTTGCAATCTCACAAAAACATTTCAAAATGAATGCATGGCTCCCAGTGGTGCCCAATCTCCCAAGGTATCATTTTTTTTCCCTACTGAAAATCCTATAATAGCTCTGGATGAATAAATGATGGGGGAGGCAGTGTGAGACCTACCACCTTTTTGTCCTCCCAGCTGGGAGAACTCTGGCACAGAAATGGAAGCAAAATAGCTCATCCACCGTCTCTAGTAAATCTCAGAGAAGTTGAATGGAAAACACACCTGTGGCCTGTAAGCCCCATAATTAGAGTGGGGTGCAAGGGAGTCTCTGTTGGGAGTGTGCTGGAAGGATCAACCAATTAGCTTCCCTCTTCTTGGTGGCATTCTGAGCTCCTTAACCTAGAGTGCCCTCTTGAGAATGAGCCCTGGAGGGCCTGAGGAGCAGAGGAGAGGTGGTGAGCTGCAGGTGGCTTAAGGCAATCTCACTCCCGTGCTGGGAACGACTTACCAAGGCCATGTCAGAGCACATGGCTGACCAAGAGGAAGGCATCCCAGGGGAGCCCGGGGCCCCAGCTATTACTGCAGTTGCAGGCACAGAATCTAAGCAGAAAAGCTCAGAAATAAATGCAACCAGAACAATCCCACACAAAGTACAAGTTCTGCCTTGCACCAAACTTTAATCTTTTCCCTCAGGCATCTACTCAAGGAGCATTATTTTACTTAATTTTTTTTTTACTATTAATATTCTGCCCTCGATGTGCCACAAAGCAACTTCATGCAAAGAAAGAATGGACTTACCAGGAGGACTCATTTGTCTTCAGCACCTGGGCTGTTTTAAATTAGAGAGCACCCAGCATGGGGAGCCAGTGCTATTTTAATCATTCCAATGTGTCCAGTGCGGGAGATGAACTCAAAGGTGAATATTAAAAGTAGTTGTGGAATTCAGTCATTTCACGAACGAGCACGTAATAGCCAAAGGCAAAACCGGAAGGCAACTTCACTTCCAATCAGTGTTCCCATTTTATTGAAACCAGATTGGAATTCCTGGAAGGAAGCCTACAGATCACATCTTTAATACTCATTTTCATATACTCCAGTAAAACTGTCAGGGTGAATCAGTTGTTGAAGAAGGCTTCCTGTATAATTTACAGATGTGCCTCCCCGTAGCCCATTATTTAGACCTGAAACAGAAATATGTTTTTGATCAAGCTCAGAGACTTCCTCTCACCTGCTCAGGTTTTCCTTGGCTTTAATCTGTCGATTAATACTGGCCTCTGCACACTGCACTGACCTGCCACGCCGGGACATTAATCCCCACACACGCAGTCAAGGGGCTGGACGGCTCGCCACTGCCCGGGCTCCTCAGGGGATGCGGTGCGTCTGTACCTGAGAAAACCCAACCTCCTCGGCTGGCTTTTCTTTTCTCTGGGGAATGGGGCGGCAGGCTGAGGTGTGGTGGGCCTCTTGGGGAGTTCTGGGCGCCCGGCCTCTGTACAGGCAAGGAGAAGAAATGTGTGTGTTGAGGTGGGGTCAGACGACACCGCAGGGGGTTGGAGCCCAGCTAGCTTCTCCTTCCTTCCTTACAAACAGGTCTAAGCAAGTCACCGTTTACACCAACCACTCCTGTCTCGCCCTCTTGTTGGATTCCCAGGAAGTCCTGTCTGCTGCGTGGGCCAGGCTGGCCAGACAGCCTGCCAACACCGCCCCGTGGAAAGGCTTAGGGGAGTCCAGAGCAGCAGTTTTGAGCTCCCTATGCTGCTTTCTTTTCTACCTTATATTCTGATGTTTTAAGAAACCAGGGTGTCAGGAGTGGTGGCCAGGAAGGCAGATTCCCAGGACGCCCCAGGGACTTGCGGGCTGGTGCTGCAGGTGACAGGGCACCGACAGAGACACTGCCATAGCTCCAGCCATCACCCTGCTACCCTCCTTCCTGGGTGGTCTGATGTGTGTAAGACGCAGTTGGCTAAGCTAAAGGATTTTGGCTTTCAAAGAGCAGAGGATCTTTTGCTGTTCCCAACCATGACTTTTGGACCATTTTTTTAAAGGAGAGAAGACCCGAAATTCAATGAAAATGCATCTAAAAATATGAAGACTTGGAAATCATCCCAGGGACCCAAGGGCTCTCTCCTTCTGAGACATCCCTAGCGGATTGGTGACTGCAGGCTCCACAGCCGGGCTGCCAGGGTTTAAGGCCCAGCTCTACGACAGCACAGCTACTCAACCCCAAGCCTGTGCCTTAACTTCATATGCCTCGGTTTATTGATCTGTAGAGTGGGAGTTACAGTGGGAATGACACCGCACATGACTGGGACGGGATCACATGGGACAGTGTGGCCGAGTGCTCACACTCAGTAGAGAAAGGGTTGTTATCCCCACATCAAATAGGCTTAGGTTTGGGCTGGAAACGCAGAGACTTTGCAGGTTCCATTCATTCGAGTGATACATCCACCCTGACAGTCCCCTGAAAGCCAACCACCCACTTCATGAGAGGCACAAGCTCCGCCAGTTGTTTTGGGAAAAGGCAGGGTATAAATTGAAATGTGCTGAGGAGCTGCAAAGGCAAAGCGTGGGTTGCACATTCAGCTCCTTCCGGGACATGGGGAGGAACTGAGCTCTTCCTTGCCAAGTCAAGACATCCAAGAACAGGCCACATGGATTTCACATCTAAAGATTCAGTGGTTTGTGGTGGAATCAAAATCGGCTGGCTACTTACCTTCCTCGTCTCTACAGTGAGCTGCAGGCTACAGGCGAGGCTGCATTTCAGGGAAAAATTCATGGATATTGCTCTATTTACCCAAGGACAAGAGCCCCTGTGTATCCTTGCTGCCTCCAACCCAAGTACCCAATGCTCAATACATTACACTCCAGTGGAGTGACTGGTGACTATGGCCTGCTGGGCGCATACAGCGAGGTAAACCATCAAAAAGAACAATGGAAGGGACATTCACTTTCTTCAAATGCTTGAAAAACTCCTGAAAGTTCGAAGAAAGGCTTGGGTCATTGGTGGGAAAGTATCGTTCGGCTCTTCATATCTCTCTATCTATCATGTGCACGCATACACACACTCACGCACACTCGCAGACACATACCCGAGGGCACACATATGCACACGCACCCCGCAGGAGCACACCCACTCACAGGGCTGGACAGTCAGTGAGAGTGCTCCAGCTGCCGCAGGGCTGGGCTGTCAGTGAGAGTGCTCCGGCTGTCTTCATCCAAACATGCGTGGCTGGGTTTCAAAAAGTTGCAGGGAGTTTTACTCTTAGAGTGAACCAGCAAATGGGAAATGGATTCTGGAGCTCACTGGGCCAATGACAATAGAGACAGATGGGAGGAATAACATAGGGAACTGTCCGTGAGGCACTCAGAAGAAGCCTGGAGCCACTGGACGATTAGGAAGGATGCAGGAACCTGCTGTGTACAAGGCCACTCACCTCTGAGACCCCTTCCTGCCATGCCACCCACCACCATCCCCAGACTTCATGTTTTTCTGTAAGCATTTCGCGCTCTCTTGAAGTCCATTCAAACCTGAGCCCCAGGGGTAGGCTGTGACCTCTGGAAAGCCCTGTGCCCAGTAACTTGCTCCTCCCTACCCTGGAAGCTGATACCTACAAGGCCACAGAGAGAACAGTCTCATATTACTCAGCTAAAACAATCCCAAAATTCAGATTTCCACTAAGTATATAATATCTCTGCTTAAATTTACACAACAGTAGAAATGACCGAGACCGCATTCTTTCCTAAGAACATGCCTGGTGGACCAGGGCAGCTCACCTTTAAAGGAATCAAGGAAGAAAACTGCTGTGTATTGAGCATCCACAGTACCCTTTGTTCCATGAACTTGTTAAATCTTCACAATGCGCTTATGAGGGAAACGTCTGCATTGCCATTTACAGGTGAAGAAACCAAAGCCTAGAAGGGTGAAGTCCCTCCCCAGTGGGGACACAGCCAGGAGAATATAATTGAAGCTGCCAGTTGACCAAGGTCTACCAACTCCCTAACCTGGGCCCATTGCTCTGCTTAATCCCAAATATGCATCTGTGGCCCCCAAGCTCCTGAGTGTGGCCACCATCCTGATGCCATGGGGGGGTCAGGGAAGCCCAAACTGTTAAGATATGATGGGATCTCCAGGCGGGTGCAATGTGTTTCAGGAGTAAAGCAGGGATCGAACAGAATTGTCCAACAGGGAAGACCACAGCCCTGGACGGGTGGGTTTCTGCCACCGTGGGGCAGCTGCTCTTCCTCTGCCTGCTGAGGAGAGCCAAGACAGGGCTTGTGGCTCTCCAAGGGCGGACAGGAGGCAGGTGGAGTGGCTCCCAGGCAGTCGGGGCCCGCAGCAGTTATCCCAAAGGGAGGAGCGCTCCACTTGAATGACCAGATCAGGTGCTTTCTGGGTCCCAAAAGTCTGGTTGCCCAGAAAGGATGAGACTTCCCTCTGCTGGCTTTCTGGAGAAACAAGGGACAGTTTCCAGAACTCTCAGAGACGGCCTCAGTCTCAGATCCGGCGGGGGCAGAGCAGCTGGTGGAAACGCAGTAGGCAATAGTGCAGTCCTGGGTGTCTCCGGGTTTCAGGCTCCCACGTGGATTCAACTAGAAAAAACAGGTGTGTGTATGCGTTTGCACGAGTGTGTATGTGTGAGACTGTGTGGGAGTATATGTGGGTGTGTGGGGGGGTATGTTTGCATGTGTTTGTGTGCATCTGTTTGTGAGTATGTGTGTGTGTTTCTGTGTGTGTGAGTGTAGGTTTGTGTGTATATTTGTGGGTATGTGTGTGAGTGGGTGTGGATTTGTGTTTATGAGTGTGTGGGTATATGTATGTGTGTGAGTGTGTATGGATATGTTTTTGTGTGTGTTTGGGTATGTTTTTGTGTGTGACTGTGTGTGTGTAACTGTGTGTATGTATGTGTTTGTGTGTGTATAAGTACGTGTGTTTGTGTGTCAGTGTGTATTTGTGTGTTTGTGTGTGTGTGTATCTGTGTGTGCCTGTGTTTATGCATGTTTTTTGTGTGTGTCTGTGTGTCAGTGTGTGTGTGTTTGTGTGTGTCCGTGTGTGTATGTGTGTTTCTGTGTGTCTGTGTGCCAGTGTGTGTCAGTGTGGGTATGAATCTGTGTGTGTCAATGTGTGTTTGTGTGTTTCTGTGTGTGTGTTTGTATGTGTTGTGTATGTCAGTGTGTGTTTGTGTGTTTCTGTGTGTGTGTATGTGTTGTGTATGTCAGTGTGTGTTTGTGGGTGTATGTATGTTTGTGTGTGTAACCGTGTCTGTGTGTGCCTGTGTGTGAATTTACGTGTGAATGTGTGTGCGTCTGTGTGTGAGTATGTGTTTGCATGTGTATCCGTGTGTCTGTGTATGCCACTGTATGAGCACATGAGTGCGTGAGTGTGTGACGGGGGGGCGGCAGGGCTTTGAGGTTCCCACACAGACTGATAGAAACAGGCTGAGGCGGCCCAATGGGCTCCTCAGTCGTGGCACTGAAGGTTTGTGGAGCTACCGGTGTGACAGGGCTGAGCTGAGGCACGTCCCCTCTGGGTCTCAGGATGCTGGCTTTGTCTAGAAAAGTTCAGCCTCCTCTAAGATACAGGGACTTCGTTTTTGTCCAGAATGATCCCTGGCTGCCCACAGCCGTAAAAGGGCCCATTCCTTGGAAATCCTGAGAAAACACATCCGTATTGTGAAATGAGGATGAATGCCATCCGTGGACAATTAATATTTCACCACTCTGCCTTAATTGCCAAAAAAAGTTTATTTTTGAGGTGAGGTTTATTTTTTCATATGTATTTTTAAACCCTTGACATAATGATGGAATGGCTAATACACGATGGATGCATTTTTAAAAGGCTTCTTTGAAAAGCCATTCAAAGCTGAGCTTGAGCAGAGGAACCAGGGGCTGGAGGGGGCGTGCAGGGCTGGCGAGGGCCGCTCCCGCCCGTGCCAGCTCTGCGCTCTGACAGAACAAGTGTTGCATGAGATGTGAAGGATGACTGTGGTGGCCTGGAAGCCCTGGAGCAGGTGTTCCTCGTCCGCATTTGCAGTGGAGCGTGGCCCCCGGCTCAGCCAGCCGCAGCTAGCGCCTGGCAGCCCCTCCTGTACCTGCGTGCAGAGAGGCGCTAATGATAATGGATGCGGCCCGATTAGCCAGCCCATTTGGAACGGGATACCGTGGCCTGGCTGGAGGTGCCAGTCAGAGGCTCGCACAGGGGAAGCAGGCCTGCTGGGGTCCCAAGGGCTTTGGGCTGTCCCTGGGGTGCCTGTGGTCAGCACTGGGATGGGCATGGCTCTCAGAGAGAGAGCAGTGCGCTGGACTGGGAGTCTTCTCTGGACTCTCCTGTGCTGGGAGTGGCCTGAATCCCGATTTAATAACACCGGGGGACCCGTGGCCCGATGCCTGCTCTGCTCCCAGGGAAGCCGCTGGGCGGGGCAGCTTTGCCGGGTCCCAGGGCTGCCGGAGCCCAGATTCCATCCCCACTGATGCATCCTTGCCAGGCCAGGCCCGCGTGGCGGCACATTCTGTCCCTCTTTCTCGTGCTCAGCTGATCTGTACTCTGCCCCTAACGGGTGCTGACTTAGGACACAATATAGCAGAGGGTCAAGCTTCCTGGGTTCCCATTCGAGCTGCATCCTTCACTCGCTCTGCCACCTGCGTCCAGTCCCTGAGCTCCCTGAACCTCTGCGGCCTCCTCTGTAAGGTGAAGGATAGCGATAAGCCACCTGTCTTGGGCGGCTTGTGTCGCTTGCTACAAGGAACCGCTGAGGCCGCGTAATTTATAAAGAAAAGGGGCTTATTTGGTCACGGTTCTGCAGGCTGTACAGGAAGCATGGTGCCGGCATCTGCCTCCGGTGAGGTCTCAGGCTGCTGCCACTTGTGGCAGAAAAGAAAGGGAAGCAGGTATTGCATGGTGAGAGAGGAGGAAAGGAAGACAGTGGAGAAAGGGGCCAGGTTCTTTTCACCAATCAGCTCTTGCATAGATGAACAGAGAGGGAACTCACTCATTAGGGCGGCTCCGCAGCCCTTTCCTGAGGGATCCACTCCCATGACGCAAGCACTTCCCACCAAGCCCCGCCTCCAACACTGCGGATTACTTTCCACACGAGACCTGCGGGGAGTAAACATCTGAACTCTATCACCTCCCAGCGGAAGTTACCGTGGTAGGTGGGGCTGAGTGCCGCGTCAGAGGTAACGTTCTTAGCATGCTGTCTAGCACTTACTACTGGTCTAGTGGGTGCCAGGCGGTGAGGACACAAGGGGGAAAGACAGAAGCCCCCTGTCCAGGGACAGAGGTAGTCATGAAGACTAGGCACTCGGGGGTCCCTAGAGGCGAGATGACTGGCAGCAGGGACAGAGGACAGAGCCTTGAGGGACCAGGAGGCTCCACCAAGGAGTATCCTTTGAACAGTGTCCCTAGGGACTGGTTGGTGCTTACTGGGAGAGGAAGGAAGGGGCTGGTGTTCCGGCAAGGATGGAGCCTTGCTAAGGCCCAGCCCAGGCACAGGAGTTCAGTCCCCATGCACCAAGGGATGACAGGTGGGGGACACCAAACAGGTGCGCCAGGCAGCGGGGACTTTTGCTGTCACCAACAACCACAAAAACAAGCCTGTTCGGCTCCCAGGGCCCAGGGTCTACACAGGGGGATCCAATGCACCCATGGAGAACAGTTGCCTGGTTCCTCGGGGTTGTTTGCAGTGAGTTCCTGGGCCGCATGCACTCACCACGCTCTCATTCCTGTGTTTAGGAGCACATTGCTTTACAGACACTGGAGTCTGGAACCAAAGAATGGTGAAGAAATGATTCCAACTGCTCAGGGCAATGCATAGAAGCCCACCGAGAGGATGGACAGCCAGGTTGGAGGCCTGGGTTTCAGTCCTGGTCCTAGCACCCCGTCACTGTGTGACGCAGGGCCTCTGGGAGCTCAGCTTCCTCATCAGTAGGGTGGGAGGTCTGGAGCGACAGTCGCTAAGGGCCTTTTTTAAATTAAAATCATGGTCAGTAATAGTCCATCGTGTTTGAGAGAGTTGATCAGCGAAGTAAACGGTGAGGGCATTTGCCAAGAGATGGCACATTATCTCTTCCGTGCCTGTGAGTTTAGCCGATGGGATCGCACAACTTGACCAACAGACAGCGGCCAGTGGCCAACTGTGAGCAAACACCGGGTTCCTGTGAATGTGGATTCAGTGCCTTATAAACTCTTGCCACCAGCTTGTTTTAACAAGCAAACTGGCCAATCTGCTCTTGCCTTTTGTTTGTTTAGTGGTGTGATTCTGGCATGGGTTACTGACTTTGTTTTTGCTTGCATGAATTGGTCTGGGCAAATGAGCTTTCTTTAGGAACATTCCACCTGTTAATAATAAAGGGATACCTTCCATGGGTTGCTTAGAGATGACTTTTCAGCTTTCAAAATGCTCTCCAATTCCACATGGAGCCGCCATGAGAAGGAGGCAGGGAAGCTACCCTCACCCCATTCTGAGGCATGGGGTGGTGGCTCCTGCAAAGTGTGGTGAATTCTGTGAATAACCTGCCTCTGACTGGGTGCGGGGGAACTGGACCCGACATCAAGTCCACCCTCCTGTGTTGGGCCCCACTTGGCAGCTGGCTGGTTGTGCCCCCTTGGAAAGAATAAATCATTTTCCAGAAGGACCCGCCCTCCAGATGGCTTAGGAAGGTGGCTTCCTGCTTACCTAAGAGTTATTACCTCTAAACCAGAACAACTTGATGGAGAGGTAGGAAGCTCAGGGAAAAAGGGGGTCTAAAACGTGTCAAAGGTCACCCCTAAAAGCAACTGAGCATCTCAGAAGTAGACTAAGGGCTGAAAATGGGGGCGGGGTTCAGAGCCACACTGGCTCTGCTCCTCCTTGAGGCAAAGCTTGGGGCTGAGCTTGGTGCCCCACTGCATCCCAGCTGGAGAAACACCACCCTTGCCTAGGCTTTGGCAGCCACAAGGTGCCAAGAGCCCTGTGACCGGAATTCCAGCCTCTGCAAGGATGTCACTCACCTGGAAGTCCCTTTCTTACCCTATTCCTGTCTTCTCTAAGCTCTGAGGCCAAGGCTGTCCTCGGCCCTGGCTCTCCACTGTGGTCCACAGGTATGGCGCCCACCATCTGCAGTGTGCAGTGTGTTTCAGAGAAATGTCCTCACCACACAGACTATGTCAATACCCAATATGGGAGCAATTTAACTTATTAATTCATAGCTGCAGCAGCAACATTTTCAAACTAGTCATAAAGTATTCCCCCCTCCTCTAATCTGGGCTCTTCGTGCTCTATCCTGGGAATTCTATGACTGGCTCAGAAGCTAGGAGGTGGTTTATGGCATCTCTCTGAGGGGCAGTATTATTACAGTCAAAGTTAGGTGACAGGGGGAATAAAGGTGGCGGTGTTTAAACTGTAAGACTCCAAATGGAAAAATAGACCTGTTCTCCTTCATTTGCCAAACAAGCAGAGTTATTATTACTATTGTTGTTTTATGGCCTTTTTCTTCGAAAAATTATAGCATATGATTACCAAAAGCAAGAGTGTGTTTATATACTGCTGCCCCTAGACTCGATGCCCACACCTCACCTGGCTGCCACCCTTCCAGAGCTGGCAGTCAGATACACAGGCAGCATGGCCCCCTGGCTGATGTCACTACTAACTATCTGTTGGTTGGGGTCCTTCAGCTCAAGTCCAAGTGGGTGGTGGAGGCCCTGGCTGGTCTGGGTTTGCCTCTGCCACAGCCCGTCCAGCTCTGGACTTGGACTGGAGCCGGGCTTATCCCTGGAGTGCAGGTTAGTGAGTCCCCAGGTCTCGGCTCTGGCACAGCTGTCCTCACCTTCAGATGTCACTCACTGCAAAGACAGCAGAAGTGACATCAGGAGGCATGCAAAGGGAAGGATGCCGGGGCCCATGCTGGTGCCTGTCTTCCACTCCGTGGGGGATGGTGGAGTGGAAGACAGGCACCAGCCTGGAGGGGGCCTCTCTGGAAGTTCATGTGCCTCCCACAGCGACCTTTTGGTACGCCCCACTCAGTGCATAGTCGTGGCCCTCACCAGGAGCCTATGGACCCCTGGGTGCTGTCCACTTATCTTCGCCACCACCCTGTGGGTTGACATGGTTGCCTCACTTTATGGATGAGGACACTGAGCTCAAAGAGCCCACACGATTGTCGTGAAGCCTCGGAGCCATGAGGAGGAGAGCAGGGACGTTCATTCACACTGGCCCAGGGCCCAGGCCTGGAGCCAGCACGGTTCCCCCACCGTGGACACTCATTCAAACTGGTCTAGTGTTCGAGCCTTGAGTCAGGTCAGGTTCTCACCTATGGATGGGCCTTCAATGGCAAAAAGAACATCCAAATCTTCTACTCCAGTCCTTGTATCCTTCCCTAACACAGGAATGGCCTTGACACCAACCCAGCCAGTGGACCTGCCCAACTGCGACAGGGAAGTGACATTACCCAGGTTGTTAGATTTGGTGGTAGACACCAGGTTCACTGGCAAATGTTGTCTGTGCATTGAGAGAAATGAAGACGGCAGCCCCTCCAGAATTCCCACCTACTGAAGAGGAAGCTGAGCCCCCAGAGGCCACCCGGGTTACACAGCGAGAATGCTGGGACCCAGACTGGAATCCAGGCCTCCAATCTGACTGTCTGTCCCACAAAGAGATGAACATGACCAGATATGGCCTGCACCTTGAGAAGCTCACAGTCCTACACTAGGGATAGACAGGACAAGTAATTGCCAGCTAAAAGCAAGTGTTCGTTTTGTTTTGTTTTGTTTTGTTTAGCTCAACAGACAGAAAGGCATTTTCTCTAGTTTGCTTGCTCTCTGTAAAGAAGCTGGAAAGAAAAGTAAATTAGGGCCCAAAGCTCCAATCGTCCATGAGGATGACTAAATAATAAATATTGTGTAGAACAAAGAGATTTCTTACAAATGTAGTTTGCAGGATAGGACGGAGATGAAGATGTCCACTGAACTGAAATCAGCGGTCCCAGCTCTGCCGGCAGCAGCTGTCGGGGATGTCTTCCCCTTTGGGGATCAAAGCTGGGGCAGGTCTCTGTGACAAATGCCAGGGAGATATTCCGCAGGACGGCCAGCTAGGACTGGTGGCTCCCGGGCCGTCAGGGGAGCAGCATGTGTCTGTCCTGACTGCAGATGCCTCCGTCCGATATGGCAGTGAAACCAACACCAGCCACTTCCCAGAGGGGTGCTCCAGGGCAGAGAGGGCCGTGGAGAAAGTCATCCTTCCTGTGAGTGACCTGAGTTGTGAGTCACTTATCTGTCCATTCACGGGGACTGTAGAAGACCCTCTGAAAGAGGACAGAAAGGCAGCAAGGAAACAAGTGGCATCTTCAATTCAGTGTCCCTCTGGGCAACAAGCACAGAGGCTTGTGGAGAACTGAAGTTCAAGTGACTGTCTGTCGTTTGGAGGACCAGCCCTGGCACATCTTAGCTCTGTGGCCTGGACAGGTGACTTAACCTCTTGAAAACAACTGTCTTCTTCTGCAAAACAAGTATGATGCCATGAATCGCCTTTCAGAGTCACTGTGAAAGTCACAGCAGGTGATAGACACGGGCTTGCCATAGAAATGCCAATGTTAGCATTTCCTGTGCTGGATCTACAGCGGAGAAGAAGGACAGTGCCTGTCTTCCCACTCTTGTATTCAATCGTGTTGGAGATTAACCACATTGGATGCACATACCTCATCCTCTCTTGGTTGCGCAGACAGATCATCACTAATGTTTTTTCACCCTACTCTGTGTGTTGACAAAGTGGGTTTTATTAGGATGGCACAGAATCTGCACTCTGAATCAAAAGGTGGAAGCAGGGTCCCCGCTGAACCTGGTATGGCTTCCACTGCTGGCCCTGCTGCAGTCAAGAGCAACCTCAGCAGTTTCACTACCTACAAACCCAGATTCGTGCTTGGACGTCAGATAAAACCTCCACAGCGATCGGGGACCTGATCCTCAAATGAACCTTGCTATCTAAATACAGTTGCAAGTATGATGACAATGGAGTGTAGCTAACCTAACGGTAAGTACCCCTGGAGAAGGAGGGAGCTGCATCCCCAGCTAATAAGATTTACAGCACAGACTGGCAAAGCCCTCCCCAAAGGCATGCTGTGGCTACAGAAACCCCCACAGTCATCCCTAATCTCTGCCAACGCCCACACTTCCACCCCTTTCCTCCATGCCCACATCACTATGCATTTTTTGTTAATTAATAAAGGAGAGCCCTTTTTAAGTCACAAATGTATCACTGCAGGAGAAGTTTTAATTTCATCCAGGTCTGCCTGGAGTCTTTTGTCAGGTACCAATTAGAGGAGGCGAAGTCAGGGTACGTGGGTCCTAATGAGGAGGGAAGACAGGAAGATGGGGAGGAGGAGGAGAAGTCTAGAGGGGAGGATGGTGGAGGAGGAAGGTGAGAAGCCCACATGAAGAAGGGGGCATGTTCGGATCATTATTAAAATCACCTCCCTTCTCTCCACCAAGCCCTCTCACAGCAGCAGACAAGCTCTGTCCCTGCTCTGAGAGGGTCGGATGGATTCCCTGAGGCCGTGGCTCAGTATTTCAGTCATGGCCTCAGGGAATAAGCTAGAAATCACACTGTAGGCAACAGCTTCCTCTGACAGGGGAAGGGACCAGGTGACAGAACAGGGCTTTGTCACCTCCAGGTTCTCTTGTTTGCATTTAGAGACCTTGAGATCCCTGGATGGTGGCTTCATGAGTGCAGGGAGATGAGCTAGGACTCAGTGCCACAGTTCTGTGTGACTGAGCCGGCTGAGAGCACAAGGAAGTGCTGCCTCGGAGCTCACGAGCCCCTGTCCTGAGGGGGCTGCACAAACAGGGACAGGAGTGTCCCCTGAGGTGCAGCCCACCCTCGGCCGGATGCCCGATGCCCATAAAACCATCTACTGTGGCCACTGGGGAGAATGAGACTGGTTTCATCACAAAACCCACCCATGCCCAGGCCCTTTTTGTAGAGCACCCTACGGTCCGCCGACGTCTTCCCTCCCCTCGCACCGCCTCCAGCTTTCCTCCTGCCTGGCTTTGTGCCTCCTGGTCCCCAGACTCCCCCCGACTCCCTCGTAGCCATGCTCGTACAATCAGCCTAATGATTATTTTGTGCGGCTTTTCACAGCAGAAGGAGAAAAGATTAGGGAAAGAGAAAAGAAAGCCGCAACCTCTATAATGAAATTTTAAAATCACAGAGCTCCTGCTGTTAATATTTTCCCAGGCTCCAAAAGCATCAAATATTGTTTTATCCCACAACTAATCTCAACCGTGTATCTATCTCACAATATTTGGACACGTTAACTGGCAGCTGAGTCCTAAGATAACAGCCATGGCAGCCAAGTGTGGTGGCCTCATCACCAGACCCTACATAGCTAATTGGTCACTTTGTCCAGCTGAGCAATGGGGTTCCAGTCCGTCCCCGTCATTAAAAGCTGCCAAAGTCTATACCACTTTGAATCAGCTGCCGTCCTCCTGTTCCGTGTGGCTTTTAAGCACCTGCACGCCCAGCATTCTTGCCTCTGACGGAAAGCTTCTGGTTCTTTGATGAGGGCTTTGGATATTTTAATCAACTTTCCTTCGTCCTCTCCATAAGGAAGAAGTGCTCAGCTCACTTTGGGGGAAGAGCCACAGAGCAGCACACACTCCTTCCTGTTCTTAATAAGCCTCCCAAATGCGTCAGCTCGACAGGGTGTTTATCTCAATTAATGCATTAATAGCTTCACCAAATTGCCAGGAAAATCTGACACAGACTCGCGTGAGCAGGATTCCAGTTAAGAAAGAAGCTGACAGAGCAGCCGCCGATGTGAAAGCTGAACCACCTTTTGAACAGCGGACTATTAGTTTTGTTTTATATGGTTCATTTGAGTTTTTTTGTTGATAACACACACTCACAGGCCCATGCATACAACCATTGTGGCATAAAAGACTTGAAAGATTATTGGAACTGAGGGAAGGTAAGAACAGCGGAAAAATAAGACAGAGGGGCCAAGGTTAGGCTCCACTGGCAGGGGAAGCTGGCCACCTGGCCCACCCCTGGCCCACCCCTGTCCCACCCCTCAGCGACAACACCTGGCAGGGGCAGCTCCAGGTGTCGGAGCCTGTACCGCGGAGGGGTGAAGACAGCACTCTGGCCGGAAGGGCTGCCGCACTTCCCAGCACTGTCAGTCTACTCAGAACCATGCCAGCAGCGTCTCTGCTTTTGCTACGTAATCAAGACACATGCCTTTCTGTGCTCTGTGAGACTCTGTGTCTTGGGGCCTCGCACTGCAACTCCGCCCTCAGGGATCACCTGGGCTGGTGGCTGCAGGATCAGAGCGGACATTTCCATTTCTGAGCCCACAGTCCCATGCCCTCATCGTTGCCAGGAGTGTCTGTGTGTATCAGAGACACAAATAAGCCCTGAAATCACAGACTTTGTAGCAAAGAAAAACAGTAAGTGTTTAGGCCCGGGGTGGACCCCTAAACCCTCTAGGGGCTGGTTTTGAGGATGGGAGCCTCCGAAAGGAGTGCTTCCAGCCTGTGGCTAAGAAAACTACCTCTAGGGCCCACACCGCCCTGCAGGAGCTCGGCTTGTGCTCACGTGTGCATCTGACAGGCGGCCTCCGCAGAGCCCCATCTCCTTCCTGCCATTTGCTGTCCCCTGGAGATGAGTTGGTGTCATACCTGGTTCAGAGTGTTAGCTTGAAGCCAGTGGTGCGGAGGCTAATTATTCATTTTCCACTGCCCCATCTGGTTTGCTTGCTGGGGTGTGGACACTATGCAGTGGATGCTGGGCAGAGCTCTCTGGACGAAGCCAAGGCATGTGCAAGCTGTGGCCTGGCCTGTGGCAGCTGTGATACCCAAGAGGAGTGTCCCGGACACTCAGTCTCAATGACAACATCTGGCCCCTGGTGCCCCTGGATACAGCATGGCCTGAGATGCCACGCAGCTGGATGAGGGAGGCAGAGTGGGGAGTGAGGGGCTCCCCAGAGGAAGGGATATAGGAGAAGTGAAAGGGAACCGGGCTTGGAGGCAGGAGAGGATAAGTGTTCCCAGAGGGAGGAGCAGAGAGCAAGAGACTGTGGGAAGGAAACCAGCCCATCAGTGGTCCAATAATCTGTGCCCAGCAGACTCAAGGCCAGGAGCCCAGACCAGGAGCTCCAGAAGCAGCCGGGACCAAAGGCAAGAACTGAATGCAAACTCCACCACTGAGGTGAGGCTGGAGCTCTATCTTCAGAATCAAAAGATTCACTTCCCTTAGGAGCCACCCCGCCTGAGAGTGTCACACGATGGTGATGCTGACAGTGAGGATAACAGGTGTGGATCCATCGATACCCTGTGCTAAACCCTGTCCTCAGCACTCACAGCCCTCTGTGTGCAATCTTCTCCACAAGCAATGTGTCGGCTGCCATCTAGTTATCGGCGTGGTTGTTACGCTTAAGGCAGGGCCTGAGAAGTTAAGTAGCTGGGGTCCTGCCCTGCCAGCCTGACTCCAGAGCAAACGCATTCTCACTCTCTACCCCCTTCTGCTCCATCAAATCTGTCTTTCAAAAAGGTCTGGTTTTTGTGTCTTAAGCCATTCAAGTGTCAATATCAGTACCCCCTGAGCTAAAAGGTACTCCAGGTCCACCCTGAGAGCTGTTGTTCACTGAGGCCATTTCACAGGGGCCTTCTGCTGGTCCACAGCACAGAGCTCCCACATCTTGTTTTATTTCCCAGCCACTGATGAGGAAGGGGCTCTGGTGAAATCACTGAGGGCTGTCTTCCCCACACCCCCAGGCCCGAGAGGAAAAAGGTCAATGTCATGCTTCCGCCACGCAGGCCCTAATCCTCCTCTTCCAAGGCCCCTCCCTGCCTTTCTGGGAGCAGGCCAGACAGAGCAGAGGTTGGGAGGTGCCTCTAAGAGCTCTGCTCCTTACTCAGGGGGTGAGATGACAGCAGGGTCTCTGCAGAAATCAAGCTGAGGCCCAGTGGCCCCATGGCCAATTACAGAGCCCAGGGACAGGGTGCCCAAAGCACTCACCTTTGTTTGGAAGGAAGTTCATCGTGCATGGGTTTTGCAGAAAACTAAAGGTGGAAGACCAGCAGGAAGAAACTGAGGATTCGGTTGGGGTGGAGCCCTCCTGACTTTGGAAAGGGTGACACCAGGAAGGGAATCAGCATTGATCACCATCTACGCCAGGACTCCCCTCCGCCAAGCCCCTCACATGCATGGCTGTTCCAGACTGACACACACTCTGGGGAAGGGGTGTTGGTCCACCCAGGGACCCCATGCCCTGGTTTGGTCCCTCCTCCAGCAGACTGGAGGTCTGAGATACCCCATAGAGATCATGCAGCCCTGCTCTTTCGAAGAGCATTCCCACAGCGCCCGGAGTCAGGGAGAACAGGACAGCTGCGCCCTCTGGGCAGTGCCTGGGCTGCCATCTGGGTTTCCTACCTCCTCTGTACTTACAGAAGGTAGGCCCTGGTGAGCCTGAGCCTCCCTCCAACCTGAGATCCTGCACACCCTTCAAAGCTCAGAGCATGACCTCCCCAGCACCCCACACACATCTCCATGGACCGAAGCTGTGAATGGATGCCCAGCAGGTCCAGCCTCAGCCACCCGCAGATGAGCAGACTCTGGGGGCTCATGGCACATGCCACAAACATCCCCCTGAAGCAGCAGCATCACAGAGACACCAGGAGGCCCAGGCTGGAGACTTCAGCTGCTGGAGGTGCTGGCTTGTCCTCCTGGTCCTGAGGTGGGAGGTTCCTCTGAGCAGGCACTCGTCAGACCTGCACCGAGAGCTCCCTCTGTACAGAAACATGCACGGCACCAGGTTCACAAATGAGGATGCTGCCTGTGACAACCACGACAATGATGGTGACAGCCACATCCTCTCCAGCTCTATGCCCATCCTAGGAATCTCATCCACCTCCATCACTGTCCTATGGTGCCAGGCATTTCTCTCCCTATTTGGAGATGTGCAGGCTGAAGCCCAGAAAAGGATGCCCGGCGAGCAGGTGAGTGCCCAGAATGGAAGCTGCCCAGGCTGGGAGGATGGTGGCACCACCTGTGATGGAGAGGACCGGAGCAGGAGGCTGTGTCCATGGCACCTGGATGGAGAGGCCTGAGGCTTGGCAGGCAGGGCTGGCTGGGGATGTGCACAGGGACTCAAGCCCCGGCTCCACTTCACTGGGCCGGCTCCTCCCAGTCTTGTGGCCTCGGTTTAAATGTTACTTCCTCCAGGAAGTCTTCCCAAGGCAGGGCTGGGTGTCCCTCTTATAAGGCCCAGAGCCCCCACTCTTCCCTTCTGGAGGCACATGCCCGGTTGGGCTGCCGCTTCCCAGCCCGAGACCCCCCCCCGGATGGTCCCCAGCAGGTTGTGTCTGCCTCTCTCTCTCCTGTGTCTCCGTGCACCTCAAAGCTCTATAGATGGGTCGATGAGTAAATAGTCTCACATCTGTTACCTAAGGCTTCTTTCACCACTGTCCTCTCCTAGAAGGATCACGATCACATGCTGAATTTCAAATCTGTGTTCTTGAACACCACGTGCTCACAGCTACATCACCTTCCTGAACTCTGGGTCACTAACAAGGAAACGCCCTGTTACAAATGAGGGGCTCTCATCAAGTGGTTGCTCGGGGCAGAGGAGCAGACCTCATCTGTCACCAGGTTCCCTGGGCTAGTGTGAGGTCAATGCCCAAGTCCCTGCCCTCCCTACCCCTGCATGTTGCCCAGGATGCCTGCTGATATGTCTCAAGATGGCCCCGGGATATCGAGAGAAAGAGGACTAGGCCACCTGCCCACACTCGGCCTCCCCAAGCAGAGAGGGATTGTGTGTGTCGCTGGATGGAGGATCATGGGAGCCTAAAAACCTGTGCTTTTCTTGTGTCTGAAGTCAGGTGAGTCGTGCCCACCCCTTTTTTATTCATCAAGAAATCATTTCTCCTGAGCACTTGCTGGCTCTCTCCAGGGAAAGTCCCTGCAGAGCTGAGCCCTGGTGAATTAATGAGGCAGCTGGGGATAGAGGAGAGGGCACCGGGCTGAGAGCAGGGGGCTTGCGCTTTACTTATGAGCTCCATGACCTTGAAC
This sequence comes from Theropithecus gelada, assembly GCF_003255815.1. NCBI lineage: Eukaryota > Metazoa > Chordata > Mammalia > Primates > Cercopithecidae > Theropithecus > Theropithecus gelada. The sequence continues at coordinate 124,994,466 of NC_037677.1, read as the reverse complement.
TAAACACTTGACCCCTCTCAGGTCCACATTAACAGAGTGGGTCGTGAGGTTTAACCGAGCTCACGTATGTGTGACTGCTTTGTATAAATGGGAAGGGGAAAAAATTATCCCATATTTCACATGGATGCAAATGCCAGGCTGCTGCTCTGTTGCCTGTACTCTCCTGGGGGTCTGGAGATACGTGGCGGCTGCTTGCAAGTCCTAAACACAAGTGTTGAGTCCCCCCAAGTCCTGGACATGTGTGCTCAGGGAGTCCCTAACCCACCAAGAGAGAAACTTTGGAAGCTGCTGGGATCTCTGTCCTTCTTCCCAGCATCCCCTGCCCCTGTCGGTGACCGTCCCAGCATCTCCCATCCCTGGCGGTGTCCTTCCCACCGTCTCCCACCCCTGCCTGTGTTGTCATCCAGTCTCTGTATTTGTGTCACCACACTCTCTTGCCCAACTCCCTGCTCTCATCTCTACTACTGCTGGGCATACCTGCTGAGACCACCACAGCCCACCCTCTGCCTGTGCCTCTCCTTCCTGCTTACTTTCAGAAACAAAGAGAAGGTAGGAGAGGCCACAAACCCAGTGACTTATCATATTAGTTCAGACTTAGCTCAGCCACAGTGAAAAGGGAATCCATAGTACTGGTGAGTGTAACATACCCACTTTTAGTCCCTCACTCAGGTTCAGAGGGGTCAGTCCTCTGTTTCAACCATTTCTCAAAGCATTAGGAGCCCAAGTCCTTTTTTATCATCTGCTGTCATCCTTAGCACCTGGATTCCATCTTCAAACTCCTCTCATGGCCCAGTATGACTGCCTGAGTACCAGCCTTTATGTCTGCATTCCAACCAACAGGAAGAAGAAAGGAGAAAGGGAAAACACAAGCACATCTCCTGACCAGGTCAACTGTTTAACAGCCTTCCCATGAATCTCCCACAACACTTCTGCATGGATTTCATTAGTCGAAGAAGCCATCACCTAGCTGCAAAAGAATCTGGAAAATCGCCTTTTACTTGGGCACATTGCCACCTCAAATAAAATCTGAGTTCCATTACTAAGGAAGAAGAGGCAATGGGTCTAGGGTGGCATTTAACAGTCTCTGTGACATTTGCGCAAGATCACAGCTAAGAAGTGGAGTCAGCCACATTCATCTGCCTCCAAAGCCCACACTGGTGCCCTTGGTCACCCCATTGCCCACCTCCATGCGGGGGACAGGTCTGTCCACCTGCCAAGTGCCCCACCACATCCCTGCAGCCTAGGATTCCAACCACACCAGGAAGAGTGAAGAAAGCCCCTTGCCTTGCCGTGAGCCCAGCAAAGGCCTGGCAGCCATGGCAGTGCATGGTTTTGAATCCTCACATGGACCTGGCATACTGAGAGCACAGAAACACTGCCAGCATTTGCAGATGAGAAAGCCAGGGCTCCCCTGCTGGCTGTCCCTAAAGCCATCTCTTCCTGCATCCGCGTTCTGCTTTTGGGAAACTTGCTTCCCCAGGAGGATGTGCATTTCAGTGAGGCCCGCAGGAGCCCAGGAGGCCCGGCTGTTCTGCAACCTGCAGAGATTTGGGGAGTTTGGTCTGCTGCCCTTCCCCATCCAGAGCAAGGCCTTCTTTCAGACTGGCCTGTTGCCCTTTGATGAATTATTTGAACATATATATGAAGCATCTTAATGAACCAATGAATTTGTACCGAGCTCCAAAGTTGTCTCATTTTCCTGTCTTCTTTGAGGAAACAGGCAGGGTCAAGAAATTCTGGATAACTGAGGATTCTGGATAACCATGGAAACTTAAAACATATATAACCATTTGTATGGAAAAGTTTATAAAATGTAGCATATGCGCCCCTACAAAGAAAAACATAATTAAGCAAAGTCTGAACATCATTTAACTTCCCCTTAATGACAAGGCCATAATTAAGAGCATCAATTATGGTGCTGAGCCCCGGCTTGCAGGGCACCCTCAGGGGCTGCTGATGTGGGAACGGCTGTTTGTCCCCACAGACAATGGCCCCATTTGTTTTGTTTGCCTAATTCCTCTGACTTTTTTTTTTTATTATTAGTTTGTCTGGTGCGTCCCTCCTGAAAGGGCTTCGTCTCCTTGATGCTGCAGCCACAGCATCACTTTGAGTTTGTGGATTGGCCCCAGTTGCTCCAGGTTTGTCACTTTGTCTCCTGAATGTTGTATGACCCAGGGCCAGAGCATGCCTCCAGTGGAAAATGCACAGGAGGACCCATGCCAACCTCCCACACGGAGACCCGGCTTGGTTATTCCGACAGTCAAAGCTGCGTTCCAGATGAGGGCGGCTGCTCCAGGCTTCAGGTTTGGGCAGAAGAGGAGCCACCAGACCTTTGAGGCCCCACTTGGATCTGCTGCTGCTGCTGTCATGAGGCAGATTGCCCCTTAATGGGCTGGATCAACCCGTAATTAAATCCAGAAATAAAGAGAAATACTAGCCATGTGGCTATTTGTTATGATCAGTGATTTGATTCTGTGAAAGTTGAGTGTCGCAGTTCTGCTATGGATAGCAGCAGCTTTCCAGTTTACACCAAAAAGAGCTTTGAACAACATAGCCATATTCTACCTTTACTCATTAACATGAATTCTTGTTGTCAATGAGGAAATAAAATTGAAGATAAACATGGAATCTCAGCTTCTTCAAATTCTGAGCTGTTCATATATTCATAAAACAATAGCAATTTGCAAATGCACTATTTTCCCTTGAAGCAAATGAATATGCAACAATCCATTAATGTGCTGAGTTAAATACAGCAAATGCAAATCACTTTAATGATCATATTTACAAAATAAGTTACCTTTACTTTAAATAATTATGATGTGTATTTAGCTCTCCACATGAAATCAGGAAGGTCTGAGACTCAAATTTGATCTGCCATCAAAAATAGATCATGGGAAATTGATTCAAATCTTGGTGTGCTCCTGGTTTGCCCTCCCCATTTTGTTTTCAGATTTCTCTGCTGTCTGCATGAAAATGAGACCTTTGGTTTTTCAGACTCAGCTTGTGTTGTTCCCTCGCCAAGATGACTCTGCAGTATCATGAAGTGTCACTTCTATGCTGCAGAAGCTCTGGACTCCGGGCCCCTTTGATGCTGATGTGAAGGTATGAGGCACTGTCTTGAGAGTTGTCATTGGCCACAAGTACTGCTGAGGCCACAGCAGAGGAGCAGGGTGCCTCTCCAGGGCTGCCCCCAGGCACTCTGCAGCACACCCCAGAGGGTTTGAGCACGATCGGCATCACCCATGTCGTCCCCCCATCTGCATGTCTTTCAGATCACGTATGCCCATGCACACAGGTATGTGCACACACATGCAAACACATCCCCCTCAGTTCTACCAGATGAAAGACTAAAGAGAGGCAAACAGACCTAATCAGACTCTCTCCCTCACACTATCCTACTGGCCACCACTGGATTTTTCTCATCATCATTACTTAAATGAAACCAAGTCAGGATGCTTTATGTTTTGCTAAGGAACAAGACAGGTTCTAAACCGAGCTTGTCCAACCCACAGCTCATGGGTCACATGTGGCCCAGGACAACTTTGAATGCCACCCAACCCAAAGTAGTAAAGTTTCTTTAAACATTATGAGATTTTTTTTTTTTTTTTGCAATTTTGTTTAGCTCCTCAGCTGTCACTAGTGTTAGTATATTTTATGTATGGCCCAAGACAATTCTTCTTCCAACGTGGCCAAGGGAGGCCAACAGATTGGACACCCGCATCCTAAACCATTTGAAGAGGGGATGTGCTTCTGGTTTGGAAGGGTCCTGGTGCGTCTCCCCCAGGTTGCTTGGAAGGATCAACTAAACGGGTTGTCTCCTCCAAGCCGCGCTGACCGGAGGCAAGCGCTCCAGGAGACGACAGAAGGGATTCAATCCTACAGGCTACTACAGAATTGGGTGGCACCATCCATAAGTCACTTTCTGATCATCAGAAACTAAAAAGGATAGAAAAGATGTGTTTACTAACATCAGCTGAGATGTTCATGGAAGAATATTAGTGAATGTGATGAGGGTAAGGGATTATGGTTATGTCAAGCATGGCCCAAAGAGCAGGACTCAAAGAACAAGAAGCTGAAAGATCAGGAAGCACATTTGTCTATATCCTGTAATACAAGAGGAAAGATATACTTAAGCTTATTCAAGATTTAGCCATGAAAAATAAGAGATGAAATATATTTACTGCAGTTAGCGAGGCAGAGGCATTACCACCAGGGTGTCAACTTGGTTGTGTTAAGTTGTCTGTTTCTCAGATAAGTCATCTTAAATTAAATATTAAAGATTAATAAATATAATACCCATAATAAATGACACACACTAATTTAATTAAAAATAGATGGTGAATTTTACAAATGGGACATTACCGTAATGATATAGAACGGACTTGTTATGCTAAAAATGTGCAGTCTAGAAAATGTGCAATCTCCATGCACATTTCACCCTTATTGTGGCTCATTAAAATTTTAAAAATAGCTATTTTAATTGTCAAGCATTTGACAGACTGCTGTAAAAACTTGACACTTAAGTTTCAATTTTACAATATGCATTTTAATGACTCCTTTCTCTGTATGTTTTGTTATCCATAATCCAGTTTTTTTTTAAATTAAAATGTCATTTTCCAATAGTTTTTTAGAGAACAGAGTTGAGCTTGCTGCAGGGCTGCAGGAAAACATGTTTAAATCTTTACAAATAAATATGAAAATTAGAACGATATTTTATTTCCACTGCAGTCTGTGGTTTTGTTGTTGATTTCAAAGCCTTCAGGGGTATCAGGAAAGGAAAGGAAGATACTCGTGGGAGCTAAAGCTGAACTGGGGGGGCAGGGGCTGTCAGAGAATTTTAGCACTAGCTTTTTAAAAGGATTTCCCATTTCCTTCACTTGGGATGTAAGACAAGGTGACAGATGTGCCTCACAGTAGCCACTGCATACGATTCTTCTATTGGAAAAAAGGACACTTAACAAGCATGACCCTGAATGGCGTCCAGAGAAGCTCCTCGAGGCACGGAAATCTCCTTGGCCTGGGAGGAAAACCACATCCACCAGGACTCTCCAAATGCCCAATCATTTAAGGAATTTGAGCTTCTTAAGATCTCACCTGATAATATCCTGGCACAGTCAGTTGTCAGTCCAAGAGTGGCTTTGAATTAGGAAAAAAATAATATTTAGATAAGTAAAGGAGAAAAATATTACATTGATGCAGTCCCAGTGGTGATTTAATTCGCATCTACTGGGTACCAGGCCAAGTACCGGGTGCTTTAGCTTCCTATCTTCACAGCAACCAGAAACAGTGGGTCTTTGCATTCCATCTTTATAAATGGCAATGTCGAGGCTCGTAGAGGTAGAGTAACTCATCCTCTGGTGTGCAACTGATAAGCACAAGTCATAAGCAACAGAATCTGAGTGCAACTCAGACCCTTTGACAACAAAAGTCCCGGAAGCCCCACCACAAAGATGATCTATAGGTTTCGTCGACACCACTGGCTGATGCTTGAAAACTCAAGTGAGCAGTTTCCAAGTGTCAAGTCTATGAACTCATTCATCAAGGTTTTTCAACCACTGTACCTAGTTCAGGTTGATGGGGACTTCCTTTTTCCATCCATTCTTTTTCCATCACCACTGCCCCCACCACACCATTTGCCAAGCAAAGCAATTCTCTGCTCAAAGTACAAGCACTGACCGGGTTTGGTGGATCAAGCCTGTAATCCCAGCACTTTGGGAGGCCTAGGCAGGGAGATTGCTTGAGGTCAGGAGTTCAAGATCAGCCTGGCCAATATGGTGAAACTTCATCTCTACTAAAAATGCAAAAATTAGCCAGATGTGGTGGTACACACCTGTAGTCCCAGCTACTCAGACGGCTGAGGTGGGAGGATTGCTTGAACCCAAGAGGTGGAGGTTGCAGTGACCCAAGACAGTGCCAACGCACACTGCCCTGGGCAATGGAGCGAGACTCCATCTCAAAAAAAAAAAAAAAAAAAGTACCAGCGCTAAAGCCCTGGGCTTTTGTGTTTGTCATGAACTTGATGCTGAGAGTAGAGCCCTATCTCTGGATCTATTGCTTTGATTCACTGGTCACAAGCTGGTTTCCATGCTTCCTGCTCTTGTATTCAGAGTGACGAAAGGATCTTCTTGTAGAGAAAGCATCATCCTAGGCTTACGGAGGATGGAATCGTGTGCAGAGGGACAGTGGGTCATTGTTAAGAACTCAAGTTAGCTCTTGGGAGCTTCTTACAAGCCACACTTTGCAGAGCCTTATCTGAACCATGAGCAGATCAGGCTGCCCAGTGCTGTCCTGGAGACACTGGAGAGCACAGTGCAGCAGCTGCTTCTAGAGTTCTTGTGTTGAGGGGGCTTCATTCTGTGCCAAAACAGGCACAACAGAAGGCTCCAAACAGCAACTTGCTGGGCTCCTGGCAAGGAGTGCAAAGCAGACATTCTCCCCTGAAAGACCAGCCTTGCTGCCTTTCTTGCTGTGGCTATAAGAATGTAGCCTTGTGCAGAAAGCATAGTAAATCTGCAACTGAACCAACACTGCTGCTCAGGCGGGTGGTGGTACCACTTCACCATGCAGGCAATAAGGAACCCTTCCAACCATACATGGTGCCCTGGAGCCATGCAGGGTCCAGGAACTGGTCAGTGCACTGAGGATATCACCCTTCCACGCTGATCCAGCCTCCCAGGGTCATGCAATCCAGGGATTCTGGGAAGAAACCAGACATCATGAGAATCTCACTTTAAATGCTCAGGAATTAAGTCAAGGGCCACCATGAGTTTCGCATCACCCAGTGGGTCAGGATATTTATCCGTGCACCTGCTGTCCCTCGGCCTGGAATGCTTCCTCTTCTCTCAGCTCACTCTAGAGATGTCCCTACCCAAAGGGGCCTTTCCTGACAGTCAGACCCTCCAACTTTCCCTCTGACACTTGCATGTGGAGACTCCCCTAGCTGCATAGCACTCTCCGTGTTTGGTTACAGATACCTAAATCGATAGATACACATATATTATTTCAAGTGCATTATAATGTATTACAATATGTTATACCATAAACAACACATTTCTGAAATATGTATGCATATGTGTGTATGTGTATATATAGATATAGATACATATATAGATATAGATATAGATGTATTTGGAAATCAGATCTTTAGAAAAGCAATCAAGTTTAGATGAAGTCATTAGAGTGGGCCCTAATCCAATAGGACTGATGCCCTTATACAAAGGGGAAACTTGGACAGAGACATCCGTGCCAGTGACCCTGAAGACAGCCATCTACAGGCCGAGGAGAGAGGCCCAGAACAGACCCTCACCCACCCCCCACAGGGGGAACCAATCCTGCCAACACCTTGACTTTTGACTTCTGGCCTCTGGAACTATGAGAAAATAAATACCTCTTGGTTAAATCACCAAGTCTCTGGTACTTTGTCATAGCAGCCCCAGCAAACACTCAGGATCCTGCTAGACACTCAGTCCTGCAAGGGCAGGAGACAGCTCTCTCTGTGGTCCTCACTGAATCTCAACACACGGAGTAGTGCTCAGCACATAAAAGATGAACTCACTTGTTGAACAAATGAGTGAATTCCCAGGAAGCTGAAGCCTGAGACAGGTATCCTACTCAGAAGGGGACAGGGCAAAGTGGCCCAGGAAGCTGTTGTGTGCTCAGCAGGTCTCTTCGTTCCCAGAAACGCATTGGAAGAGTCAACTCAGCTGTCCTGGATCCTGCCCTTGCTCTTTCCCTGCAGTCCTGTGCATAGGCTGAGGCTGTTACTGCAGAGGCTGTGGTCAGGTGCTCCTCTGGTCTGGCTGGACACTGTGTTGTGAGCCCGCAGTGCAGCTGTCCCCCAGAGGATCAGGCACTAAAGCAGCACTTACACTCGGCAATAGCAATAGCACGGCCAGTGCAATTATTTTGTACTTACTACATACCAGGGACCTGTGTAAAGTACTTCATATGTATCCTTCCATTTACAATTTAACAATAAGCCCTAAGAGAGAGAGTCTACTGCCATTGCCTTTTTATAGGTTGGGAAAGTGAAGCTTGGAGAGCTGAATTCCCTCATCCATCTAATACAGGGAGAAGCAGACTTCAACCTTAGGAGGTCGGACCTGAAGGCCAGAGCTGGGCATGAAAGCCCACTGAGTGCATGCTCCAGGTGCTAAAGCTGACCTTGCCCAAGCTGAGCAGCCACAACACATAGCCAAAAAGCACTGCTTCCAGCAGGCCGCTCCAAGAAAGCACACGTATTGCAGTCAATTTTCTCTCGCCCCTGTTTATTCTCATTGTTTCTGGGAGATGACCTTGTGATTACATTGGTTTGTGATGGTGAATATAAAACTTTCTCACCAGCTCTCCTTAGCTGGAACTTGGATCAGCCAAAACCAGGGTTAGTGGGTGATGGAGGTGTGGTTACAGAGTACCAGCCACTCACTACTGGGACTCAGAGCTTGCCTTTGAAGTGCCTTCTCAGCTGCAAGGCAGTCTCATGTCTTCTCCCATCATAACTCAACAGCAACAGCAGCAACAGGTTCCACTTTTTCTCTGAGTGAACAAGAAAGTGCCGGCCATGTGCACAATTTCTACAGTGTTGGAGACATGTATCGATTATTCTGATGACCTGGGGAGGAGACATCAACCTAGAAGAGTCATCTGTCTTGTTGGGCCACACGTTATTGCCATACTCTGGAAATCATTATACTTACTCTAACTCACTCGATATCAACAACTTTTTAATTATGAAATTGTAGCACTTTAAGCATACAGCATTGTTAAATATGATATTTTGTCTTCCTGGTCCTGATGGATCACAAAATATAATATAATACAGATACAATAGAAAACCCCCAACAAACACCCCATTTGTTCTCCAGAGACAGCTATCGCAAGCCTGGGGGGAACATTCTTTGTTTTTCTCCTTCCCGCATGTGCACAGATTCTTAAATAAAGTGGCACATAACTTGCATATTTTTAAACTTTAGATACATGCCAATATAGAGCATGTATCCTGATGCAAACTCTATGTTTTATTCAAAATATTTTTTCATAGTTTTAGCTATGTCTATGTTGATATGTATCATATGTATGTTTTATAAAATGTGCTTTAACAGGGTTTTTTTTCCATTTTTTTTTTATTATTTCCAAATGTGCACTTGTAGAGGCCCTGTGAATGGCTTCTCTGGATTCTCCCATAGAAGCGGGTCCACTGGACCATAGCCTGTGCATCTTCAATGCTGCTACTTATTTGCCAAATTTTTCTTCCACATGGTTGTAATAGTTTCCACTACACCAAACAATCTATGAAAAGTTTCTACACTCCATTCCTCACCAACACCTGGTATTCTGAGACGTTTAAAGTGTTGACAGTCTTGTGGATGGGAATGGTATCTCATTGTCTTTATTTCTAACTCCCTGATTTCTAGTCCAACTTTTTTCACAGCTGTATTTATGACTTACGTTTCCTTTCCTAGAAATGATCTTCTCAGGCGGCTGACCCACCTTACTACTGGATTGTTCATATTTTGCTAACTGATTTGTAAGTGTTCCTCTAAAAATTCTGGTACAATCTATTGCAAGCATTTTCTCCTAGTCTTGGGCTTCGCTTTTATGTTTTGCATTGTGCAGCACCCACTTCCTCCCCCACCAAATGCATTTAAATGTATTCATGGTTTTCTTCATGGCTTGTAGTTTTCATTTAAGAAGTCTTTCCCTGCTCCAAAACCGTAAGGATATGTTCTAATATTTTCTTCCAAAACTTACACAATTTTGCTTTTTATATGTTTGATTTTTACTCATATTTGCCGCATATATGTACTTTTTACAAAAAGAAATTTGCCTGGGATTTACTTTGTATGTAGGCTAGGGCAAAGAGCTAATTTCCTTTTCATCTTCCTTGGGGATGACCAATTGTCACAGTTCCATTTTTTTAACCGTCCAGTCTCTTCCTACTAATGCACAGGGCCCTCCTTTAATGTGTGCAGTCCTCAGCTCTCTCTGGGCCCGCTGCACTGACCTAATGCTCCATGCCTCCATCTTTATTATCAGGCTTTACCCACAGTCTCAAAAGCTGGAGAGGGACTCGTCCTGCATTGTCTTCTCCAGAATCATCTCACTATTTCTCTTTAAAAACATTAGGATCAGGCCGATCGCGGTGGCTCATGCCTGTAATCCCAGCACTTTGTGAGGCCGAGGTGGGCGGATTATGACATCAGGAGATCGAGACCATCCTGGCTAATACAGTGAAACCCCATCTCTACTAAAAATACAAACAATTAGCTGGGCATGGTGGCGGGCGCCTGTAGTCCCAGCTACTCGGGAGGTTGAGGCAGGAGAATGTTGTGAACCTGGGAGGCGGAGCTTGCAGTGAGCCGAGATCTCACCACTGCACTCCAGCCTGGGCAACAGAGTGAGACTCCGTCTCAAAAAAAAAAAA